>NW_022680682.1:0-112500 GCF_009764315.1 Trachypithecus francoisi | reverse complement strand
TCTCCTGACCTCGTGATCCACCCGCCTTGGCCTCCCAAAGTGCTGGGATTACAGGCTTGAGCCACTGCGCCCGGCCAAGCATGTGGTTTTTGTCATTGATTCTGTTTACATGATGGATTACATTTATTGATTTGCCTATGTTGAACCAGCCTTGCATCCCAGGGATAAAGCCAACTTGATTGTGGTGGATAAGCTTTTTGATGTGCTGCTGGATTTGGTTTATCAGTATTTTATTGAGGATTTTTGCATCCATGTTCATCAAGGATATTGGCCTGAAATTTTCTTTTTTTGTTGTATCTCTGCCAGGTTTTGGTATCAGGATGATGCTGGTCTCATAAAATGAGTTAGGGAGGAGTCCCTCTTATTCTATTGCTTGGAATAGTTTCAGAATTGGTACCAGCTCCTCCTTCTACCTCTGGTAGAATTTGGTTTTGAATCCATCTGATCCCAGGCATTTTTTGGCTGGTAGGCTATTAATTACTGCCTCAGTTTTAGAACTTATTATTGGTCTATTCAGAGATCCAACATCTTCTTGGTTTAGCCTTGGGAGGGTGCATGTGTCCAGGAATTTATCCATTTCTTCCAGATTTTCTAGTTTATTTACATAGAGCTGTTTGTAGTATTATCTGATGGTAGTTTGTATTTCTGTGGGATCAGTGGTGATATTCCCTTTATGACTTTTGTTGTCTATTTGATTCTTCTCTCTTTTCTTCTTTATTAGTCTGGCTAGTAGTCTATCTATTTTGTTAATCTTTTCAAAAAACCAGCTCCTGGATTCATTGATTTTTGAAGGGTTTTTTGTGTCTCTATCTCCTTCAGTTCTGCTCTGATCTTAGTTATTTCTTGTCTTCTGCTAGGTTTTGAATTTGTTTGTTCTTGCTTCTCTAGTTTTTTAAATTGTGATTTTAGGGTGTCAATTTTAGATCTTTCCTGCTTTCTCTTGTGAGCATTTAGTGCTATAAATTTTCCTCTAGACACTGCTTTGTCTGTGTTCCAGAGATTCTGGTACGTTGTGTCTTTGTTCTCATTGGTTTCAAAGAACTTATTTATTTCTGCCTTCATTTTGTTATGTATCCAGTCATCATTCTGGAGCAGGTTGTTCAGTTTCCATGTAGTTGTGTGGTTTTGAGTGAGTTTTTTAATCCAGAGTTTTAATTTGATTGCACTGTGGTCTGAGAGACTGTTTATTATGATTTTTGTTCTTTTGCATTTGCTGAGGAGTGTTTTACTTCCAATTATGTGGTCAATTTTAGAATAAGTGGGATGCTTTTCAGCATTCTTTATATATAGGGCATATGCAGTGCCAGTGTGCTTTTTCAAAATTTGGTTATTTTGAAAGGTTTTTCTCTTTTTATTTGGCAGGACAGATTTGCTGATGGTATTATTCTAACTTAAAAGTAAAAGTAAAACAGGAAAACCCAAAAGTATATAAAAATTAAACACAAGAGCCAGGCACCATGGCTCATGCCTGTAATCCCAGTGGGAGGCCAAGGTGGGTGGAATACCTGATGTCAAGAGTTTGAGACCAGCCTGACCAACATGATGAAACCCCGTGTCTACTAAAAATACAAAAAAATTAGCCAGGCATGCTGGTGGGTGCCTGTAATCCCAACTATTCAGGAGGCTGTAGCAGGAGAATCACTTGAACCCAGAAGGTAGAGGTTGTGTTGAGCCGTGATCATGCCACTGCACTCCTGCCTGGATGATACAATGAAACTCCATCTCAAAAAAAAAAAAAAAAGCAAGATCCTTTGGGAGGCCGAGGTGGGTGGATCACCTTAGGTCAGGAGTTCAAGACCAGACTTCCCAACATGGAGAAACCCTGTCTCTACTAAAAATACAAAAAATTAACTGGGAGTGGTAGCGGGCACCTGTAATCCCCAGCTACTCAGGAGGCTGAGGCAGGAGAATTGCTTGAACCCAGGAGGTGGAGGTTGCAGTGAGCCAAGATCTTGCCAGTGCATTCCAGCCTGGGTGACAAGAGTGAGACTCCATCTCAAAATAAATAAATAAATACATACATACATACATACATACATACATAAACATATTCTTGCTCAAGAGTCAAAAAATTTAATTTTGTTAAGATGTCAATACAACCTACAGTGGTAAACAAATTTGACATAATTTCTATAAAAATCCTAAAAGCACAGGTTTGATAAACAGAAATATTCTTTAAAAAATTTAAATTTGATTGTGAACTGTAACTAGCCAAACACCCATGAAAAAGAGAAGCCAATATACTTTCTCATTTCACAACATATTAAAAGCTATAACAAAACAATGTAGTACTGACACAAAGACAGATGAACAGATGAAAAATCAGAATAGAGAGACGAGAAATGAACCCTTCTGTAAATAAATGATCTTCCACAAAGCTGCCATGAGCACACAATAAAGAAAAGATAATATCTTCAAAAATTAATGCTGAAAACTGAATATCTACACTCATAAAGCTGGATTCTTTCCTTGAACCATATGCAAAAAAAAAATTTAAATAAAATACTTAGATATAAAAATAGCTAACAAATCTCTTTTAAAAAAATGGAGAAAAGACATGACATTGGCCTTTGAATCATTTTCTTAGATGACATTAAATGCATGAGCAACAAAGAAAAGAACAGAAAAAATTAACTGAAATATACTTTGAAATTTTTGCACATCAAAAAAAATTCAAGAGAGTGACAATGCCTCCTAGGAAATCAGTGAAAATATTTGCAAATCACATGTGATAGAAGTTAATATTCATCATATATAAGCAACTCTTTTTTTTTTTTTTTTTTTTGAGACGGAGTCTCACTCTGTCGCAGGGGCTGGAGTGCAGTGGCCGGATCTCAGCTCACTGCAAGCTCCGCCTCCCGGGTTTACACCATTCTCCTGCCTCAGCCTCCCGAGTAGCTGGGACTACAGGCGCCCGCCACCTCGCCCGGCTAGATTTTTGTATTTTTTAGTAGAGACGGGGTTTCACAGTGTTAGCCAGGATCGTCTCGATCTCCTGACCTCATGATCCGCCCATCTCGGCCTCCCAAAGTGCTGGGATTACAGGCTTGAGCCACTGCGCCCGGCCTCCTTCACCAACTTCTTTCAGGGATGTCCTAGAAAGAAGCTGTAGTGCTGCAGCTGTCCACTTTCAGGTGGTGCCTGCATATTATGCAGAACCGTCTGTAAACAAGGACATAGTCTTTTCTTCCTCTGTCAACTGATCATAGGGAACTCCCCATTAGGTCACCAGTGTAGGCTGGGGGAGAGAAGGCAGGGTGGCAGAAGTGGAGACCATGGGCATTTGAGCCACTTCCTCATGTAACTTACTTGTGCCTTCAGGACTTGCTCAAGCCCAATCACATATATACCACTTCCATTTGATGATGGAATGCTGTTGTGCATGACCCACTTTATGGGTAGATGGGTCAGAAAGCACCCAGTTCATGATAGGCAGTTCAGGTCTCATGGTGACTTGATAACCCATAGTCAAACGTTCAGTTTTTACCAAAGCCCAGTAACAGGCCAAGAGCTGTCTCTCACAAGGAGAGCTGCAGAAAATGGCAGGACCTTGCTCCAAAATCCTAGAGGCTGGCCAGGTGCGGTGGCTCATACCTGTAATCCCAGCACTTTGGGAGGCCGAGGTGGGCAGATCACCCGAGATCAGGAGTTTGAGACCAGCGTGGCCAACATGGTGAAACCCCATCTCTACTAAAAATACAAAATTAGCCAGGCGTGGTGGTGGATGCCTGTAATCCTAACTACTCAGGAGGCTGAGGCAGGAGAATTGCTTGAACCTGAGTGATGGAGGGTGCAGTGAGCCAAGATCGTGCCATTGCACTCCAGCCTAGATGACAAAAGCAAGACTCCATCTCAAAAAAAAAAAAAAAAGTTATGCAGACCTCTGCTGTGATTCACCTAGGGAGGCCTGCCAAAGGCTGCAAACAGCATCCTTATTTCTCACTGACACCGCAAGATCCATTGGATCTGCTGGGTAATATGGCCCAAGTGGCAGAGCAGCTTGCAGAGCAGCCTGGACCTGTTGCAGAGGCTTCTCCTTTTCTGGATCCCACTCAGAACTGGCAGCTTTTTGGATCACTCAATAAATGGGCCAGAGTAACACACCCAGATGAGGAATATGTTGCCTCAAAATCCAAATAGGCCCACTAGACATTGTGCCTCTTTCTTGGTTGTACGAGGGGCCAAATGCAACAACTTACCTTTTACCTTAGAAAGAATATCTTGACAGGCCCTGGACCACAGGACCCCTAGAAATTTTACTGAGCTAGAAGATCCCTAAATTTTAGTCAGATTTATTTTCCATCCTCTGGAATGGAAACAAATGATTTGGAGTATATTTAGATACAATGTAGAAAATTTTAAAAAGAGCTTAACCTAATAGAAATATATTACCTAACTCTATGAAAGAAGATTGGAATGAGGCCGGCATGGTTGCTCATGTCTGTAATCTCAGCACTTTGGAAGGCCGAGGTGGGTGGATCATCTGAGGTCAAGGATTTGAGACCAGCCTGACCAACATGGAGAAACCCTCTCTCTACAAAAAATACAAAATTAGCCGGGTGTGGTGGAGCATGCCTGTAATCCCAGCTCCTCAGGAGGCTGAGGCAGGAGAATCACTTGAACCTGGAGGCAGACGTTATGAAGAGCCAAGATCGTGCCATTGCACTCCAGCCTGGGCCACAAGAGAGAGAACTCCATCTCAAAAAAAAAAAAAAAAAAAAAAAAGGTTGGAATGAAAGGTCTTAATTTAAATCACTTTGAAACACAATGTTTTGATTGAATACTGCAAGAGTCAAAAACAATACACAAACTGTATTCTTGTTGGTGTTGTTTCTTCATAAGCATATAAATTAATGCTGTCGTATACTCACACACACGTAATTACTGCCTGTTTTTTGAACTTGAAAAATGTTAGCAACAAAGGGAGAATTTTAGAATAAGTGATATGATGCTGGACTGGAGTTGCACATGTTTTTGTTTTTGAGACAGAGTCATTGTCACCCAGGCTGTAGTGCAGTGGTGCATTCCTGACTCTCTGAAGCCTCTACCTCCCAGATTCGAGGGATTTTCATGTTTGAGACTCCCGAGTAGCTAGAATTACAAGTGTGTACCAACTTACCTAATTTTTGTATTTTAGTAATGATGGGATTTCACCATGTTGGCCAGGCTGGTTTCAAAATCCTGGCTTCAAACAATCCACCTGCTTTGGCCTCCCATAGTGCTGGGATTACAGGCATGAGCCACCATCCCCACTAGGAATATTTGGATAAATACATGTTTCATAATATCTTCATTTAGAGAGAGACAGAGAAAAAGAGATTTATTCATACATGAGTGTATGTTGGTAAGTATATTGTCAAACTCTGTCTGCTGAAAGGTTTCAGAAGCTGTGACACCCCAGTATTAACCAGCATACCCAGCTTTCATATTATGGTTTCTAAGTACTATTCCTCAATAAGGGGAATAACACTATTGTAAAAATAGGTAAGTCTAGCACTGAAATGGAAAATCCAAGTTAAGGTAGAGTATTTTGTGAAGCCAGAAAGTTAAAAGTACTTTATGAACAACAGAAGAAGACATGTCAATGAAGCCAATCTGAAAGACTTTCTGGCAGCCCAAGCTGGAACAATGTGAGAAACAAAATAAATAATCATAGCCTTGGATTATAACTCTTTGAATAAAGAAATGTCTATGAGTCCATTAAAAATATTGATTTTTTAAAATATTGGACAGGAAAACATAGAAAGAAAAAAGAAAAAAACTACAAAATTCCAAGTACTAATCAATGTAGATGAATAATGCAATATAGGAAATCAGTAGGACACCACAGTAATTACTGTCGACAAGATGTGTTGGGGAATGCAGAAATTATGGGTTAAAGTTAAATGAGAAACAGTGTATTTACACAGCCTCAAAGTATCTGCATCCAAATATTTATAAATACCATTTTCAATATATGTGTGTATATATATATATATATATTTTTTTTTTTGAGACGGAATCATGCTCTGTCGCCCAGGCTGGAGTGCAACAATACAGCTTAGGCTTACTACAACCTCCACATCCTAGGTTCAAGTGATTCTCCTATCTCAGCCTCCTGAGTAGATGGGACCACAGTTGTGTGCCACCATGCCCAGCTAATTTTTGTACTTTTAGTAGAGATGGGGTTTCACCATGTTGGCCAGGCTGGTCTCAAACCTCTGACCTTTTGATCTGCCCGCCTTGACCTTCCACAGTGCTGAGATTACAGATGTGAGCCACCATACCCGGCCTGTTTTTTTAATAAGACTTATGACTCCCACCTCAGACTTCCAAGTATCCTGGACCCTCTGGTGAGATCCTCTCTCTACTTTTAAAAAATACCAAACAACATCAACAACAACAACAAAACAAAACAAAAACCACCATAGCTCTGTTTTTTGTTATTTTTTTAAAGTAGAGACAGGGTCTTACCATGTTGCCCAGGCTGGTCTCGAATTCTTGAACTCAAGCAATTTGCCCTTTTTGGCCTTCCAAAGTGCTGGGACTACAGGCAGTGTATTACTTGGTAAGAATTCATTAAGCTTTGCATGAATGAATGCTTTCCACATATATTTCTGTATGCATGTTTTTTTAAAATTTAATTTTATTATTATTATACTTTAAGTTCTAGGGTACATGTGCATAACATGCAGGTTTGTTACATATGTATACTTGTGCCATGTTGGTGTGCTGCACCCATCAACTCGTCAGCACCCATCAACTCGTCATTTACACAGCCATAACTCCCAATGCAATCCCTCCCCCCTCCCCCTTCCCCATGATAGGCCCCAGTGTGTGATGTTCCCCTTCCCGAGTCCAAGTGATCTCATTGTTCAGTTCCCACCTATGAGTGAGAACATGCAGTGTTTGGTTTTCTGTTCTTGTGATAGTTTGCTGAGAATGATGGCTTCCAAATTCATCCATGTCCCTACAAAGGACATGAACTCATCCATTTTTATGGCTGCATAGTATTCCATGGTGTATATGTGCCACATTTTCTTTCTTTCTTTTTTATTATACTTTAAGTCCTAGGGTACATGTGCATAATGTGCAGGTTTGTTACATATGTATACTTGTGACATGTTGGTGTGTTGCACCCATCAACTCGTCACCACCCATCAACTCGTCATTTACATCAGGTATAACTCCCAATGCAATCCCTTCCCCCTCCTCCCTCCCCATGATAGGCCCTGGTGTGTGATGTTCCCCTTCCCAAGTCCAAGTGATCTCATTGTTCAGTTCCCACCTATGAGTGAGAACATGTGGTGTTTGGTTTTCTGTTCTTGTGATAGTTTGCTAAGAATGATGGTTTCCAGCTGCATCCATGTCCCTACAAAGGACACAAACTCATCCTTTTTTAAGGCTGCGTAGTATTCCATGGTGTATATGTGCCACATTTTCTTAATCCAGTCTGTCACTGATGGACATTTGGGTTGATTTCAAGTCTTTGCCATTGTGAATAATGCCGCAATAAACGTACATGTGCATGTGTCTTTATAGCAGCATTATTTATAATCCTTTGGGTATATACCCAGTAATGGGATGGCTGGGTCATATGGTACTTCTAGCTCTAGATCCTTGAGGAATCGCCATACTGTTTTCCATAATGGTTGAACTAGTTTACAATCCCACCAACAGTGTAAAAGTGTTCCTATTTCTCCACATCCTCTCCAACACCTGTTGTTTCCTGACTTTTTAATGATTGCCATTCTAACTGGTATGAGATGGTATCTCAGTGTGGTTTTGATTTGCATTTCTCTGATGGCCAGTGATGATGAGGATTTTTTCATGTGTCTGTTGGCTGTATGAATGTCTTCTTTTGAGAAATGTCTGTTCATCTCCTTTGCCCACTTTTGGATGGGGTTGTTTGTTTTCTCCTTGTAAATTTGTTTGAGTTCTTTGTAGGTTCTGGATATTAGCCCTTTGTCTGATGAGTAGATTGCAAAAATTTTCTCCCATTCTGAAGATTGCCTGTTCACTCTGATGGTAGTTTCTTTTGCTGTGCAAAAGCTCTTTAGTTTAATTAGATCCCATTTGTCAATTTTGGCATTTGCTGCCATTGCTTTTGGTGTTTTAGACATGAAGTCCTTGCCCATGCCTATGTCCTGAATGGTATTCCCTAGGTTTTCTTCTAGGGTTTTTATGGTATTAGGTCTGACATTTAAGTCTCTAATCCATCTTGAATTAATTTTCGTATAAGGGGTAAGGAAAGGATCCAGTTTCAGCTTTCTACATATGGCTAGCCAATTTTCCCAGCACCATTTATTAAATAGGGAATCCTTCCCCATTTCTTGTTTTTCTCAGGTTTGTCAAAGATCAGATGGCTGTAGATGTGTGGAATTATTTCTGAGGACTCTGTTCTGTTCCATTGATCTATATCTCTGTTTTGGTACCAGTACCATGCTGTTTCGGTTACTGTAGCCTTGTAGTATAGTTTGAAGTCAGGTAGCATGATGCCTCCAGCTTTGTTCTTTTGACTTAGGATTGTCTTGGAGATGTGGGCTCTTTTTTGGTTCCATATGAACTTTAAAGCATTTTTTTCCAATTCTGTGAAGAAACTCATTGATAGCTTGATGGGGATGGCATTGAATCTATAAATAATCTTGGGCAGTATGGCCATTTTCACGATATTGATTCTTCCTATCCATGAGCATGGTATGTTCTTCCATTTGTTTATGTCCTCTTTGATTTCACTGAGCAGTGGTTTGTAGTTCTCCTTGAAGAGGTCCTTTACATCCCTTGTAAGTTGGATTCCTAGGTGTTTTATTCTCTTTGAAGCAATTGTGAATGGAAGTTCATTCATGATTTGGCTCTCTGTTTGTTACTGGTGTATAAGAATGCTTGTGATTTTTGCACATTAATTTTGTATCCTGAGACTTTGCTGAAGTTGCTTATCAGCTTAAGGTGATTTTGGGCTGAGACGATGGGGTTTTCTAAATATACAATCATGTCATCTGCAAACAGGGACAATTTCACTTCTTCTTTTCCTAACTGAATACCCTTTATTTCTTTTTCTTGCCTGATTGCCCTAGCCAGAACTTTCAACACTATGTTGAATAGGAGTGGTGAGGGAGGGCATCCGTGTCTTGTGCCACCTTTCAAAGGGAATTTTTCCAGTTTTTGCCCATTCAGTATATTGGCTGTGGGTTTGTCGTAAATAGCTCTTATGATTTTGAGATACGTTCCATCAATACCGAATTTATTGAGAGTTTTTATCATGAAGGGCTGTTGAGTTTTGTCAAAGGCCTTTTCTGCATCTATTGAGATAATCATGTGGTTTTTGTCTTTGGTTCTGTTTATATGCTGTATTATGTTTATTGATTTGTGTATGTTGAACCAGCCTTGCATCCCAGGGATGAAGCCAACTTGATCATGGTGGATAAGCTTTTTGATGTGCTGCTGGATCCGGTTTGAGAGTATTTTATTGAGGATTTTTGCATCGATGTTCATCAGGGATATTGGTCTAAAATTCTCTTTTTTTGTTGTGTCTCTGCCAGGCTTTGGTATCAGGGTGAGGTTGGCCTCATAAAATGAGGTAGGGAGGATTCCCTCTTTTTCTATTGATTGGAATAGTTTCAGAAGGAATGGTACCAGCTCCTCCTTGTACCTCTGGTAGAATTCAGCTGTGAATCCATCTGGTCCTGGGCTTTTTTTGGTGGTAGGCTATTAATTATTGCCTCAATTTCAGAGCCTGCTATTGGTCTATTCAGGGATTCAGCTTCTTCCTGGTTTAGTCTTGGGAGAGTGTAAGTGTCCAGGAAATTATCCATTTCTTCTAGATTTTCTAGTTGATTTGCATAGAGGTGTTTATAGTATTCTCTCATGTTAGTTTGTATTTCTCTGGGGTCGGTGGTGATATCCCCTTTATCATTTTTTATTGCATCTCTTTGATCCTTCTCTCTTTTCTTCTTTATTAGTCTTGCTAGCGGTCTGTCAATTTTGTTGATCTTTTCAAAAAACCAACTCCTGGATTCATTAATTTTTTGGAGGGCTTTTTGCGTCTCTATCTCCTTCAGTTCTGCTCTGATCTTAGTTATTTCTTGCCTTCTGCTAGCTTTTGAATGTATTTGCTCTTGCCTCTCTAGTTCTTTTAATTGTGATGTTAGAGTGTCAATTTTAGATCTTTCCAGCTTTCTCTTGTGGGCATTTAGTGCTATAAATTTCCCTCTACATACTGCTTTAAATGTGTCCCAAAGATTCTGATAAGTTATATCTTGTTCTCATTGGTTTCAAAGAACATCTTTATTTCTGCCTTCATTTCGTTATGTACCCTGTAGTCATTCAGGAGCAGGTTATTCAGTTTCCATGTAGTTGAGTGGTTTGATTGAGTTTCTTAGTCCTGAGTTCTAGTTTGATTGCACTGTGGTCTGAGAGACAGTTTGTTATAATTTCTGTTCTTTTACATTTGCTGAAGAGTGCTTTACTTCCAATTATGTGGTCAATTTTAGAATAAGTGTGATGTGGTACTGAGAAGAATGTATATTCTGTTGATTTGGGGTGGAGAGTTCTGTAGATGTCTATTAGGTCTGCTTGCTGCAGAGATGAGTTCGATTCCTGGATGTCCTTGTTAACTTTCTGTCTCATTGATCTGTCTAATGTTGACAGTGGGGTGTTGAAGTCTCCCATTATTATTGTATGGGAGTCTAAGTCTCTTTGTAGGTCTCTAAGGCCTTGCTTTATGAATCTGGGTGCTCCTGTATTGGGTGCATATATATTTAGGAGAGTTAGCTCTTCCTGTTGAATTGATCCCTTTACCATTATGTAATGGCCTTCATTGTCTCTTTTGATCTTTGATGGTTTAAAGTCTGTTTTATCAGAGACTAGGATTGCAACCCCTGCTTTTTTTTGTTCTCCATTTGCTTGGTAGATCTTCCTCCATCCCTTTATTTTGAGCCTATGTATGTCTCTGCATGTGAGATGGGTCTCTGGATACAGCAGACTGATGGGTCTTGACTCTTTATCCAGTTTGCCAGTCTGTGTCTTTTAATTGGACCATTTAGTCTATTTACATTTAAGGTTAAAATTGTTATGTGTGAACTTGATCCTGCCATTATGATATTAACTGGTTATTTTGCTCATTAGTTGATGCAGTTTCTTCCTAGCCTCGATGGTCTTTACATTTTGGCATGTTTTTGCAATGGCTGGTACCAGTTGTTCCTTTCCATGTTTAGTGCTTCCTTCAGGGCCTCTTGTAAGGCAGGCCTGGTGTTGAAAAAATCTCTAAGCATTTGCTTATCTGTAAGGATTTTATTTTTCCTTCACTTATGAAACTTAGTTTGGCTGTATATGAAATTTTGCATTGAAAATTCTTTTCTTTAAGAATGTTGAATATTGGCCCCCACTCTCTTCTGGCTTGTAGGGTTTCTGCTGAGAGATCTGCTGTTGGTCTGATGGGCTTCCCTTTGTGGGTAACCCGACCTTTCTCTCTGGCTGCCCTTAAGACTTTTTCCTTCATTTCAACTTTGGTGAATCTGGCAATTATGTGTCTTGGAGTTGCTCTTCTCGAGGAGTATCTTTGTGGCATTCTCTGTAATTCCTGAATTTGAATGTTGGCCTGCCCTACTAGGTTGTGGAAGTTCTCCTGGATGATATCCTGAAGAGTGTTTTCCAACTTGGTTCCATTTTCCCCCTCACTCTCAGGCACCCCAATCAGATGTAGGTTTGGTCTTTTTACATAATCCCATATTTCTTGCAGACTTTGTTCATTTCTTTTTCTTCTTTTTTCTTTAGATTTCTCTTCTCACTTCATTTCATTCATTTGATCCTCAATCGCTAATACTCTTTCTTCCAGTTGATTGAGTAGGTTACTGAAGCTTGTGCATTTGTCACGTATTTCTCCTGTCATGGTTTTCATCTCTGTCAGTTCATTTATGGCCTTCTCTGCATTAATTATTCTAGTTATCAATTCTTCCACTCTTTTTTCAATATTTTTAGTTTCTTTGTGCTGGGTACATAATTCCTCCTTTAGCTCTGAGAAGTTTGGTGGACTGAAGGCTTCTTCTCTCATCTCATCAAAGTCATTCTCCGTCCAGCTTTGATCTGTTGCTTGCGATGAGCTGTGTTCCTTTGCAGGGGGAGATGCACTCTTATTTTTTGAATTTCCAGCTTTTCTGCCCTGCTTTTCCCCCATCTTTGTGGTTTTATCTGCCTCTGGTCTTTGATGATGGTGACGCACTGATGGGGTTTTGGTGTAGGTGTCATTCCTGTTTGTTAGTTTTCCTTCTAACAGTCAGGATCCTCAGCTGTAGGTCTGTTGGAGATTGCTTGAGGTCCACTCCAAACCCTGTTTGCCTGGGTGTCAGCAGCAGAGGCTGCAGAAGATAGAATATTGCTGAACAGTGAGTGTACCTGTCTGATTCTTGCTTTGGAAGCTTCCTCTCAGTGGTGTATTCCACCGTGTGAGGTGTGGGGTGTTGATCTGCCCCTAGTGGAGGATGTCTCCCAGTTAGGCTACTCAGGCACTTGAGCAGGCAGTCTGACCATTCTCAGATCTCAACCTCCATGTTGGGAGATCCACTGCTCTCTTCAAAGCTGTCAGAGTCTCTAGCATCTGCAGAGGTTTCTGTTGCTTTTTTATTGTTGTTGTTGTTGTTTAGCTGTGCCTTGTCCCCAGAGGTGGCGTCTTCAGAGACTGGCAGGCCCCCTTGAGCTGCTGTGAGCTCCATCCAGTTCAATCTTCCTAGGGCTTTGTTTACCTACTTAAGCCTCAGCAATGGCGGGCGCCCCTCCCCCAGCCTCGCTGCTGCCTTGCGGTTAGATCGCAGACTGCTGTGCTAGCAATGAGGAAGGCTCCGTGGGCGTGGGACCCTCCTGGCCAGGTGTGGGATATAATCTCCTGGTGTGCCCATTTGCTTAAAGCAGAGTATTGGGGTGGGAGTTACCCAATTTTCCAGGTGTTGTGTGTCTCAGTTCCCCTGGCTAGGAAAAGGGATTCCCTTCCCCCTTGTGCTTCCCAGGTGAGGCGATGTCTCGCCTTGCTTCAGCTCTCGCTGGTGGGGCTGCAACAGCTGACCAGCACCGATTGTCCGGCACTCCCCAGTGAGATGAACACAGTACCTCAGTTAAAAATGCAGAAATCATCTGTCTTCTGTGTTGCTCGCGCTGGGTGCTGGAGACTGGAGCTGTTCCTATTTGGCGATCTTGCTCCGCCTTCCTTGTATGCATGTTTTATATCAACAAAAAGTACATAGTACCTATTTGCCCAAAATGCTAACTCTACCTCAGAATAATGGCAGCATTTTTTGGTTTGTTTATGGTGGAACACAGGACATGATCATGCAGATTGTAATATTCCAAGGGGAGTATTACAGCCCTACCCCTTGGGTGAAACTGTAGGTCTTTTTATTTTTACCTCAGTCTGGTTCATGGTATGTTTTTTATTTTAAGAGAATGCAATTTTTGTTGTTGTTGTTTGTTTTTTCCAGAAAAATTTCCCTCACAGCAATGATTGCCAATGCCGAGGCACCTAGCACAGTGCCTTCCTCAGTGGGTACTCAGTATAAGGAACTGGGTTGATTAAGGCACAAAACCAATAGCAAGATTGGTTCAGTGAAGAATAGTTTAGTAATACTGGTTAGACTAAAAGGCCATGACTTAGCAGCAAACATTTTTACATTCTTTTGAGAAATAATTTACAATTAGATCACCAAAAAATGTTAATTTACAGTGGTGGCATTTAAGCTTGGCTGCACTCTGTCATCACCTATACAGTTTAAAATCACACTGTTGCTCAGGTTCAACTCAAGCAATTCTGATTTAATTAGGGTGTGGCAACCAGTGTTTAGGGGATTTTTTAACACCACCCCACCCCTCTTCACCCTATCGCTAGTGATTTTTACATGCAGTCTGGGATGAAAACTATGTGTTCAGGGTGAGGGATGGATTCACTGTATGTGATTTCCATATGTGCTGCTGAGATTTGCCCCATGGCTGCTTCTGACTTTGGGATCTTAAAAAACATCACTGCCATTGTAAAAATCAAAAGACAATTTGAAGATGTACTCAAATACTTTGCTAAATTCCAACAGAATAAAATGTCTTCTTAGCAGATCCATCTATAGTCACTTGAATTCAAGGTAAGAGATTGTTTCAGGCACAGTAGTTTTAGTAAGTGTTGAAAATCATAAATAGCCTACACATATCAACAAACTATTTTAATCCTTTGACATATTTGACAGGCTTTTCTAAATCAAATTTTAGCTTACAAATTGTCTCTCTCTCTTTTTTTTCTATTGCCCTGGCTGGAGCACATGGTGCGATCTTGGCTCACTGCAACCTCTGCCTCCCAGGTTCAAGCAATTCTCCTGTCTCAGCCTCCCAAGTAGCTGGGATTACAGGTGTGCACCACCATGCCTGGCTAATTTTCATATTTTTAGTAGAGAAGGGGTTTTGCCATGTTGGCCAGGCTGGTCTCGAACTCCTGACTTCAGGTGATCTACCTGTCTCTGCCTCCCATTAAGTGCTGGGATTATAGGCATGAGCCACAGCACCCAGCTGAAAAATTGTGTCTTTTTTTCAGCTTTTGGATGCTATACAGCGCCAATACAAATGCAGCACATAAAAGAATAATAAGCAGAGTTATTTGTTGAGTTGAATTACATGGAAAGCATTGTCAAAAATGTTTGATCTACAACTTAATATTTTAATACATGTTATTAATGTTTATTTCAAAATGTACGAAATTTCTTTTCTTTCTTTTTTTTTTTTTTTTTTTTTTTTTGAGACAGAGTCTTGCTCTGTCACCAGGCTGGAGTGCAGTGGTGCAATCTTGGCTCACTGCAACCTCCCGAGTTCAAGCGATTCTCCTGCTTCAGTCTCCAAGTAGCTGGGACTACAGGCACACACCACCACACCCAGATAATTTTTTTCTTTCTTTTTTGAGACGGAGTCTCCATCTGTCACCAGGCTGGAGTGCAGTTGCAAGATCTTGGCTCACTGCAACCTCCACCTCCAGGATTCAAGCGATTCTCTTGCCTCAGCCTCCTGAGTAGCTGGGATTACAGGTGCATGGTTTCACATCCAGATAATTTTTGTATTTTTAGTAGAGATGGGGTTTCACCATGTTGGTCAGGCTGATGAACTCCTGTTCTGACCTAGTTTTGAACTCCTGAGCCCGCCTCGGGCTCCCCAAGTCCTGTGATTACAGGTGTGAGCCACCGCATCCAGCCTAATATTTGTATTTTTAGTGGAGATTGGGTTTCACCATGTTGGCCAGGATGGTCTTAATATTTTGACCTTGTGATCCACCCGCCTTGGCCTCCCAAAGTGCTAGGATTATAGACGTGAGCCACTGCGCCTGGCCAATGTATGAAATTTCTAAAACTCTAATATATGTGAGTATATGCTAATTGTCATAATTATGGTTATTATGATAAATTATTGTAGGCTGAAGATATAATCCATTTATTTTTATTTATTTCTTTATACTTTTTTTTTTTTAAGATGGAGTTTCACTGTTGTTGCCAGTCTAGAGTGCAATGGTGTGATCTTGGCTCAGTGCAACCTCCGCCTCCCATGTTCAAGTGATTCTTCTGCCTCAGCCTCCCAAGTAGCTGAGATTACAAGGATGCACCACCATGCCTGGCTAATTTTCGTATTTTTAATAGATAAGAGGTTTCACCATGTTGATTAGGCTGGATGGTCTCGAACTTCTGACCTAGGGTGAGCCACCCACCTTGGCTTCCCAAAGTGCTGGGATTACAGGCATGAGCCACTGTGCCCAGCCTCTTTATAGCCGTTTTAGTCATTTCCATAGTTAATGGTCTAATTCTAATGTAGTTTCTCAAAACTCCAAAAGCTTGCAAAATTGTAAAATATTGTGTCTTTAAGGAGGTTTATGAAAATGTGAGTAATGTCAAGTATAAGTTTCTGATCAGTTTGGGATTTTATTGTTTGGACTGGGTAAGGATTGTGAGAATCCTAATGAAGAGATTGATTATTATAAAACTGCTAATCCGGCCGGGCCCGGTGGCTCAAGCCTGTAATCCCAGCACTTTGGGAGGCTGAGATGGGCGGATCACGAGGTCAGGAGATCGAGACCATCCTGGCTAACACGGTGAAACCCCGTCTCTACTAAAAAAAAAAAACCTAGCCCGGCGTGGTGGTGGGTGCCTGTAGTCCCAGCTACTCGGAGGCTGAGGCGGGAGAATGGCGTAAACGGGGAAGGCAGAGCTTGCAATGAGCTGAGATCCGGCCCCTGCACTCCAGCCTGGGCGATAAAGCGAGACTCTGTCTCAAAAAAAAAAAAAAAAAAAAAAAAAAAAAAAACTGCTAACCCAAGCAAAACAAAGATTAATTAAATATTAGAAAAATATTATGCCACATATTATGTTAAATCAGCCAGTACTGAAATTTTTTAGACATATCGTTTGAATTAACTCTGTGGCCTAAGTCAAATTACCTATGAAAACCCCTCACTCATCAGTGTTATGCACCTAAATTGGAGAAACAAATCTGGTATTTAAGAGGACGAATTTATTGTTAAGTGTGGACTCTTGGAGAATCCAGACAGCCAACAGCCACTTGTTCATTCCTGAGTTCTTAAAGCTTCCATTATTAACAGCTCTGCATTCCATTACTCACCATAGAAGAGATAAAATAATCTAAATTAAATATAAATTAAGTGTGTGTCTGTTTGTGTGTGGTGACCCTTCTAAATTACTAAAATAGGTTAATACCAATTTTTTTTGTGAAACATATAATCCCACATTTCTGTTACCTGATGAGCCATTTAAGCATTTATACAGAATTTTTTTTTTGTCATTTTTAATGCATGTTTTCTTGTATAAATTTTCTCATGCAAGAGGATTGATGTTATAACAGTAACTAAAAGGATATTAGGATACTTGTTTTCTCATGGAACATTTGTGAAAATATCTTCAATGATGAAGATACTTATTTCTCTAGACAAGTTCTAAAACTGTTAAACAAGATATTAGTCTGGGCGTGGTGGCTCACGGCTGTAATCCCAGCACTTTGGGAGGCCGAGGTGGGTAGAACACTTGAGGTTGGGAGTTCAAGACCAGCCTGACCAACATGGTGAAACCCCATCTCTACTAAAAAATACAAAAAATTAGCTGGGCATGGTGGCGCATGCCTGTAGTCCCAGCTTCTTGGGAGGCTGAGGCAGGAGAATTGCTGGATCCCAGAAGGTGGAGGTTTCAGTGAGCTGACATTGTGCCACTGCACTCCAGCCTGGCAACAGAACAAGACTCTGTCTCAAAAAAAAGAAGATATTATAGATACAGTAGTATTGAGCAAAGCCAACTACATTGACTGGATTGTTTTTGTAATTGCAGATTGATGACATATCAGATCCATTTAGAGTGGAAAAAATATGTTGACCATTTTAAAACAGTCATTGGAAGGCCTGTGCAGCTAAGAGAACCTCATGTATCTTCTGCTACTGAAGTCTAATATTGCTAAATTCAACAAGGCTTTAATGCATTATGACAAAGCATATGAAAGCCTTAAGGTGAAGAAAACCTTAACAGTCTACCGACTGAGGACACTAAAACCCTTTAATATCTAGAACCCAGAGATTGAATCTGCCTGTCATCTACACTGAAGCAAGATTTCAAGACTTTGAACATTGGGTTGATAATCTCACAACTTAGAAAGGCCCCTCTAAACTTTTTAATTTTAAACCGATAGGAGATCTTAAAGTAAAGCTAACCAGAAAGGTTTCTCCTAAAATGGAGATGGACACTTTTACGTAGATAGCTTTTTTTATAAGATCAAAAATCAAGACACATCTGCTATCATAATACTCTTAGTTAAGTCTGTTTATGGCTCTGCAAGCAATAGAAATATAAAAAGCATCTTTTGTGTGCACTCTTTGGCTATACTTATATGTAAAGAATTTTGCAGCCAACGTATATGAAAAAACATAACATCTTTTATAGGTAAAAAAAAAAAAAAATGAAAGGTAGGCCAGGCACGGTGGCTCATGCCTGTAATCCCCAGCACTTTGGGAGGCTGAGGCGGGCAGATCATGAGGTCAGGAGTTCGAGGCCAGCCTGCCCAACTAGTGAAACCCCATCTTTACTAAAAATACAAAAATTAGCCAGTGTGGTGGTGCACTCCTGTAATCCCAGCTATTCAGGAGGCTGAGGCATGAGAATCGCTTTAACCCGGGAGGCAGAAGTTGCAGTGAGCTGAAATCACACCGCCACTCTCCAGTGTGGGCTACAGAGTGAGACTTTGTCTCAAAAACTAGAAAAATATAATAATAATGGAAGGCCATTGTGGATGAGAAATTTTAATGGGACATTTGTTGTCTTGTAATATCAGAACCAGAATGTATGTCCACTACTATTAACCTGTTTCACAAGTTAAAGAGAACTTATTCAAAATAGGTTAAAGAGCATTGCCAGGATGCTGTTACTTTTCTAAATGGGCATCCTTTGATAGGTCTTTTTTCCCCCCTGGTTTAGAGTAAATGAGGCAATGGTTAGAAATTTATCCCCTATCATAGGGCTTTATAGCAGATTACACTGTAAATTCTATGGTTACACAGTAGACTTTACATTTTTTACTAAAGTTGTGCTGAATAATAGAATATCTTTGGATTACTTACTGTATAAACAGAAGTGTCTGCATTTGCTAATACTTGCAGTTGCACATGGAGAAATATATTGGTTATTACAGAGATGCAGTTGCAGGGGATTAATGAACAGGCTGTTTGATTAAAATAAGTAGACTATAACTAATTATTTGATCTATTTAATGTTGATGGTTCATGAGGACCCTTGCTAAAAAGCATGTTTCAAACTTGGTATTATCCTCCTGATAGTCAAAATAGTAGTCTCTCTCCTGCACTGTATTCTCTCAAAAGTTGTAAATGTTTCCATACAGTCACCTGTAGAATATCAAATTGTCGCTCCTTAACTGGAACATCAGAAACTCGAAGACATATGTGACTAGGATGAAACCATAACCTGTGAATGATACAAGAACAAAGACCCTAAATAATGGAAACAGAGTGATACTAAGGCCCTGAGTTTTGGTTACACTGTGCACTGTTGACAATTTTTTGAACAAAATTATCAGAGACCATCATTCTGGACTGAGCTTGTGCACTAGGTCCATATAGAAAAAACAAACCAGAAACCGGGGGGCGGAGCAAGATGGCCGAATAGGAACAGCTCCAGTCTCCAACTCCCAGCGCAAGAGACACAGAAGACCGTGATTTCTGCATTTTCAACTGAGGTACTGGGGTCATCTCACTAGGGAGTGCCGGACAATCGGTGCTGGTCAGCTGCTGCAGCCTGACCAGCGTGAGCTGAAGCAGGGCGAGGCATCGCCTCACCTGGAAGCGCAAGGGGGAAGGGAATCCCTTTTCCTAGCCAGGGGAACTGAGACACACAACACCTGGAAAATCGGGTAACTCCCACCCCAATACTGCGCTTTAAGGAAACAGGCACACCAGGAGAATATATCCCACACCTGGCCGGGAGGGGCCCACGCCCACGGACCCTCCCTCACTGCTAACACAGCCGTCTATGCCATCTATCCGCAAGGCAGCAGCGAGGCTGAGGGAGGGGCGCCTGCCATTGCTGAGGCTTAAGTAGGTAAACAAAGCCGCTGGGAAGCTCGAACTGGGTGGAGCTCACAGCAGCTCAAGGAAGCCTGCCTGTCTCTGTAGACTCTACCTCTGCGGACAGCGCACAGCTGCAGTCCAATGGGGGAAGAGCAGGGGCCGGTGCAGACGCGAACGACTCTGTCTGACAGCTTTGGGGAGAGCCGTGGATCTCCCAACGCGGAGGTTGAGATCTGAGAATGGACAGACTGCCTGCTCAGGTGGGTCCCTGACCCCTGAGTAGCCTAGCTGGGAGACATCCCCCACTAGGGGCAGTCTGACACCCCACACCTCACAGGGTGGAGTCACCCCTGAGAGGAAACTTCCAAAGGAAGAATCAGACAGGTACACTCGCTGTTCAGCAATATTCTATCTTCGGCAACCTCTGCTGCTGATACCCAGGCAAACAGGGTCTGGAGTGGACCTCAAGCAATCTCCAACAGACCAACAGACAGTCCTTCTGACTGTCAGACGGAAAACTATCAAATAGGAAGGACACCTATACCAAAACCCCATCAGTACGTCACCATCATCAAAGTCCAGAGACAGATAAAACCACAAAGATGGGGAAGAAGCAGGGCAGAAAAGCTGGAAATTCAAAAAATAAGAGCGCATCTCCCCCTGCAAAGGAGCGCAGCCCATCGCCAGAAACGGATCAAAGCTGGTCAGAGAATGACTTTGACGAGATGAGAGAAGAAGGCTTCAGTCCATCAAACCTCTCAGAGCTAAAGGAGGAATTACGTACCCAGTGCAAAGAAACTAAAAATATTGAAAAAAAGTGGAAGAATTGACAGCTAGACTAATTAATGCAGAGAAGATCATAAACGAAATGACAGAGATGAAAACCATGACACGAGAAATACGTGACAAATGCACAAGCTTCGGTAACCGACTCGATCAACTGGAAGAAAGAGTATTAGCGATTGAGGATCAAATGAATGAAATGAAGCGAGAAGAGAAACCAAAAGAAAAAAGAAGAAAAAGAAATGAACAAAGCCTGCAAGAAGTATGGGATTATGTAAAAAGACCAAATCTACGTCTGATTGGGGTGCCTGAAAGTGAGGGAGAAAATGGAACCAAGTTGGAAAACACTCTTCAGGATATCATCCAGGAGAACTTCCCCAACCTAGTAGGACAGGCCAACATTCAAATTCAGGAAATACAGAGAACGCCACAAAGATGCTCCTCCAGAAGAGCAACTCCAAGACACATAATTGCCAGATTCACCAAAGTTGAAATGAAGGAAAAAATCTTAAGGGCAGCCAGAGAGAAAGGTCGGGTTACCCACAAAGGGAAGCCCATCAGAATAACAGCAGACCTCTCGGCAGAAACTCTCCAAGCCAGAAGAGAGTGGGGGCCAATATTCAACGTTCTTAAAGAAAAGAATTTTCAACCCAGAATTTCATAGCCAGCCAAACTAAGTTTCATCAGTGAAGGAGAAATAAAATCCTTTACTGATAAGCAAATGCTTAGAGATTTTGTCACCACCAGGCCTGCCTTACAAGAGACCCTGAAGGAAGCCCTAAACATGGAAAGGAACAACCGGTACCAGCCATTGCAAAAACATGCCAAAATGTAAAGACCATCGAGGCTAGGAAGAAACTGCATCAACTAACGAGCAAAATAACCAGTTAATATCATAATGACAGGATCAAGTTCACACATAACAATATTAACCTTAAATGTAAATGGACTAAATGCTCCAATTAAAAGACACAGACTAGCAAACTGGATAAAGAGTCAAGACCCATCAGTCTGCTGTATTCAGGAGACCCATCTCACATGCAGAGACATACATAGGCTCAAAATAAAGGGATGGAGGAAGATCTACCAAGCAAATGGAGAACAAAAAAAAGCAGGGGTTGCAATCCTAGTCTCTGATAAAACAGACTTTAAACCATCAAAGATCAAAAGAGACAAAGAAGGCCATTACATAATGGTAAAGGGATCAATTCAACAGGAAGAGCTAACTCTCCTAAATATATATGCACCCAATACAGGAGCACACAGATTCATAAAGCAAGTCCTTAGAGACCTACAAAGAGACTTGGACTCCCATACATTAATAATGGGAGACTTCAACACTCCACTGTCAACATTAGACAGATCAACGAGACAGAAAGTTAACAAGGATATCCAGGAATTGAACTCATCTCTGCACCAAGTGGACCTAATAGACATCTATAGAACTCTCCACCCCAAATCAACAGAATATACATTCTTCTCAGCACCACATCGCACTTATTCCAAAATTGACCACATAATTGGAAGTAAAGCACTCCTCAGCAAATGTAAAAGAACAGAAATTATAACAAACTGTCTCTCAGACCACAGTGCAATCAAACTAGAACTCAGGACTAAGAAACTCAATCAAAACCGCTCAACTACATGGAAACTGAACAACCTGCTCCTGAATGACTACTGGGTACATAACGAAATGAAAGCAGAAATAAAGATGTTCTTTGAAACCAATGAGAACAAAGATACAACATACCAGAATCTCTGGGACACATTTAAAGCAGTGTGTAGAGGGAAATTTATAGCACTAAATGCCCACAAGAGAAAGCAGGAAAGATCTAAAATTGACACTCTAACATCACAATTAAAAGAACTAGAGAGGCAAGAGCAAACACATTCAAAAGCTAGCAGAAGGCAAGAAATAACTAAGATGAGAGCAGAACTGAAGGCGATAGAGACACAAAAAACCCTCCAAAAAATCAATGAATCCAGGAGTTGGTTTTTTGAAAAGATCAACAAAATTGACACACCGCTAGCAAGACTAATAAAGAAGAAAAGAGAGAGGAATCAAATAGACGCAATAAAAAAAGATAAAGTGGATATCACCACCGACCCCACAGAAATACAAACAACCATCAGAGAATACTATAAATGCCTCTACGCAAATCAACTAGAAAATCTAGAAGAAATGGATAATTTCCTGGACACTTACACTCTCCCAAGACTAAGCCAGGAAGAAGTTGAATCCCTGAATAGACCAATAGCAGGCTCTGAAATTGAGGCAACAATTAATAGCCTACCCACAAAAAAAAGTCCAGGACCAGATGGATTCACAGCTGAATTCTACCAGAGGTACAAGGAGGAGCTGGTACCATTCCTTCTGAAACTATTTCAATCAATACAAAAAGAGGGAATCCTCCCTAACTCATTTTATGAGGCCAACATCATCCTGATACCAAAGCCTGGCAGAGACACAACAAAAAAAGAGAATTTTAGACCAAGATCCCTGATGAACATCGATGCAAAAATTCTCAATAAAATACTGGCAAATCGGATTCAGCAGCACATCAAAAAGCTTATCCACCATGATCAAGTGGGCTTCATCCCTGGGATGCAAGGCTGGTTCAACATTCGCAAATCAATAAACGTAATCCAGCATATAAACAGAACCAAAGACAAGAACCACATGATTATCTCAATAGATGCAGAAAAGGCTTTCAACAAAATTCAACAGCCCTTTATGCTAAAAACGCTCAATAAATTCGGTATTGATGGAACGTACCTCAGAATAATAAGAGCTATTTATGACAAACCCACAGCTAATATCATACTGAATGGGCAAAAACTGGAAAAATTCCCTTTGAAAACTGGCACAAGACAGGGATGCCCTCTCTCACCACTCCTATTCAACATAGTGTTGGAAGTTCTGGCTAGGGCAATCAGGCAAGAGAAAGAAATCAAGGGTATCCAGTTAGGACAAGAAGAAGTCAAATTGTCCCTGTTTGCAGATGACATGATTGTATATTTAGAAAACCCCATCGTCTCAGCCTAAAATCTCTGAAGCTGATAAGCAACTTCAGCAAAGTCTCAGGATACAAAATTAATGTGCAAAAATCACAAGCATTCTTATACACCAGTAACAGACAAGCAGAGAGCCAAATCAGGAATGAACTTCCATTCACAATTGCTTCAAAGAGAATAAAATACCTAGGAATCCAGCTTACAAGGGATGTAAAGGACCTCTTCAAGAAGAACTACAAACCACTGCTCAGTGAAATCAAAGAGGACACAAACAAATGGAAGAACATACCATGCTCATGGATAGGAAGAATCAATATCGTGAAAATGGCCATACTGCCCAAGGTTATTTATAGATTCAATGCCATCCCCATCAAGCTACCAATGACTTTCTTCACAGAATTGGAAAAAATGGCTTTAAAGTTCATATGGACCAAAAAAGAGCCCGCATTGCCAAGACAATCCTAAGTCAAAAGGACAAAGCTGGAGGCGTCATGCTACCTGACTTCAAACTATACTACAAGGCTACAGTAACCAAAACAGCATGGTACTGGTACCACAACAGAGATATAGACCAATGGAACAGAACAGAGTCCTCAGAAATAATACCACACATCTACAGCCATCTGATCTTTGACAAACCTGAGAGAAACAAGAAATGGGGAAAGGATTCCCTATTCAATAAATGGTGCTGGGAAAATTGGCTAGCCATAAGTAGAAAGCTGAAACTGGATCCTTTCCTTATCCCTTATACGAAGATTAATTCAAGATGGATTAGAGACTTAAATGTTAGACCTAATACCATAAAAACCCTAGAAGAAAATCTAGGTAGTACCATTCAGGACATAGGCATGGGCAAGGACTTCATGTCTAAAACACCAAAAGCAATGGCAGCAAAAGCAAAAATTGACACATGGGATCTAATTAAACTAAAGAGCTTTTGCACAGCAAAAGAAACTACCATCAGAATGAACAGGCAACCTACAGAATGGGAGAAAATTTTTGCAACCTACTCATCTGACAAAGGGCTAATATCCAGAATCTACAAAGAACTCAAACAAATATACAAGAAAAAAACAAACAACGCCATCAAAAAGTGGGGAAAGGATATGAACAGACATTTCTCAAAAGAAGACATCCATACAGCCAACAGACACATGAAAAAATGCTCATCATCACTGGCCATCAGAGAAATGCAAATCAAAACCACAATGAGATACCATCTCACACCAGTTAGAATGGCAATCATTAAGAAGTCAGGAAACAACAGGTGTTGGAGAGGATGTGGAGAAATAGGAACACTTTTACACTGTTGGTAGGATTGTAAACTAGTTCAACCATTATGGAAAACAGTATGGCAATTCCTCAAGGATCTAGAACTAGATGTACCATATGACCCAGCAATCCCACTACTGGGTATATACCCAAAGGATTATAAATTACTCTACTACAAAGACACATGCACACGTATGTTTATTGCGGCACTATTCACAATAGCAAAGACTTGGAATCAACCCAAATGTTGACAGACTGGATTAAGAAAATGTGGCACATATACACCATGGAATACTATGCAGCCATCAAAAAGGATGAGTTTGCGTCCTTTGTAGGGACATGGATGCAGCTGGAAACCATCATTCTTAGCAAACTATCACAAGAAGAGAAACCAAACACCGCATGTTCTCACTCATAGGTGGGAACTGAACTATGAGATCACTTGGACTCGGGAAGGGGAACATCACACACTGGGGCGTATCATGGGGAGGGGGAGGAGGGAGGGATTGCATTGGGGAGTTATACATGATATAAACGTCATGCACATGTACCCTAGAACTTAAAGTATAATAAAAAATAAAAAATAAAAAATAAATAAAAAAAGAAAAAAACAAACCAAAATGAGTCACTCATGCTAACTGTGACATAATCACACTGAAAATTTAAGGAAATAGGTAGATTCTAATACAGGCCAGGTTTTGTTTTTCTTCTGTAAACAGCAAATTTCAACACAAGGATTTCCCTCTGCTCAAACCTTTAAAATAATAATAAAATAAAAACCTGAATTTCTTGATTCCACTTTACAAAACCCACAGTTCTGCTGTATGATGGAATCTGAGACCAGGTGCATTTTTGATTTTGACACAGTGTTATCAATGTCTAAAGTTTTGGTCTATCAAAATTGAGAAGATGACCAAAAAAGGAGAAGCTGTTTAATTATACTCTAAATTAGCTACCCCCTTTCATGTTTAAGTTTGGTCAATACGTTTTGTTGTTTTGTTTTGTTTACATAGTAAACTGAAACTTAACTGAATGTGTAAATAGACTGTGCTCATTTTTGTACCAACCACTGTGTTTTGACCAACAAAAGGATGTCAAATGTTCAAACCATGTTTAAATAAGGAAAATCCCAAGCTATAATCAATCTAGCTGTTCCTGTATTTCATTTCCATTTTCTGATGTCACGTGGCTTCTTCTGTCCATAAATCTTTCACCATCATGTGGCCATGCTGGAGTCTTTCAGAGCCTACTTTGGATCCACAGGCTACTCAATTTGCAAATCCCTCTTTGCCCAATAAAACTCTCTTCAATTTAATCTTAAGCTGTTTTTCTTTTAGAAGTTTTCAGATTTATTCTCTAATCAAAAATGAATAATCTGTTGTTGAGCTTTGATTTTCTAAACTCATCCCTCAGCTATTTTTCCAAATTATTCTATGTCCTTTCAAAATGTTTCTACAATGTTTTTGAGATGGGGTCTCACTCTGTCACCCAGGCTGGAGTGTAGTGCTGTAATCAGTTATGGCTTACTGCAGCTTTTACCTTCCATACTCAAGCCATCCTCCTGCCCTAGTCACTGAGTACCTCAGACTACAGGCATGCAACATCATGCTTGGCTAATTTTTTTCATGAAGACAGGATCTTACCATGTCGCCCAGGCTGCAGTTGAACTGCTGAGCTCAAGTTATTCTCCCATCTCAGCCTCCCAAAGTGCTAAAATTACAGGTGTGAGCCACCATGTGCTTCTGCAATTTATTGACAGGATTATTTCCAATAATAAGCAGTACTATGTGGGCACAAATCTTAAAAAAAAAAAAAAATCTGTCTTCTATTGAAGAAGTGTCACTTTCCAGAATTTCAAGGGTCTGTGGCAGTTACTCTAGTAATATAGTTTGATCTGTGGAGGTGGGTGAGCTTTGGAGTCAGAATTTATCCTGAGGTTCAGCCCAGCCAATTAGTATTTTTGGGTCTTTGGACAAGTTCCTTGATGTGAAAGAGTTGTATAAACCGCATATGCAAAAAAGGCAGAATCATACTAATTGCAGAAATTGTAGCAATTTTTCATCCCTCCTATATCCTTTGCCGGGTGCTTTTACAGCTGCTCCCATTGAGATATGGAGTCTGTTTTCCAAACCCTAGATACGGGCTGTCCGTGTTTCCTCAGGACAGTAGAAACCTGTGAACATGACCGTGTGCCAGTTTTGGGCCTAGGCTCAAATGATCTTGAATGCTTCTGTTTTTCTTTCAGAATGCTGCCATCTCCACGAACAAAGCACATGTTAGCCAGCTGGAGGATAACATAACATGGGTGAGTGGGAGAGAGAGGCAAAGTGCCTCTGTTGACAGCCCCAGAAGCAGAAGCGCATCCCCAGAAGTATTCATCCCAGAAGAAATGGAGTGGGCCTGGCTCAGTTCAGGGAGGAAGCTCTGCCTGGAAAGGCTGCAGCCTACCCTCTTGCTCTCCATTCAGCCCAGCATCTCATCACATCTTCTGTCACTCAGGGCTGGAGGGGGCGGGGCCTTAAACGTTATCCAATCAGGGGCGCTGGGCTGGGGACCATCCAATCAGGGACGCAGCTGGAGCAGAGCTGGCGGCTTCCGGGATTTGGCGCGGCTCTCGCTTCCGCGGAAGCTGCAGGTCTAGTCCCTCTGCTTTATGTTGTCTGCTGCTAGAGGCCCAGCCTCTGTAGCCCTGCGAACTGCGGGTATTGGGAGATCCACAGCTAAGATGCCAGTGTCCCCTGGAAGCCTAGAAATGGTGAGAGTGCCGGTCTGACATCCCGAGAGAGGGAACGGGGCTGATTGGAACCGGTGGGAAGTGGCTGTGGCGGGACTCAGGCCTCCCCGCAGTCAGCTTCACAGTCTGCGCCCTGAGTTCTTGCCCAGCTCGGCCTCAGTCCCCTTCAGCCATAAGATGGCGGCTACGGTGACAAATGGGCCCGGGCGTCCTGTCTTTCCTGCAATGTGTTCCCTGGCCTGGAGCCCTCTCTGGGCAGCTCTGCACCCGCAGCACCGCGTCTCTCTCAGATTGTGCAGGGACCAGGAAGGATCGTCAGGGCAGAATCCTGACTCGGGAAGCGGGTTCATGAAGGAAGAGCTTTGATCCAAGGCGTTGCCAATTCCTCTTTCCTTCTGTTAAAAATTTATGGGAGTCACCGCCAAAATGTTAACGAATTTAATTAAGAATGATTCTAAAATTGTAGAGCACTCAGCTATGGGGTGTGGTTGTTATCCATGGGACGGGCTTGAAGGAAAGACTTAGAAGATGCATAATGCGGAAACCCAAATTCAAAAATCGGTTAGTTACAGTTACATAGTTTCTAAATTTGCACCTTATGGGGTACACATTTTCTGATTATGTAATCAGAGCTTAATAGGCAGTTTATAGTTTGTTACGCCTAAATTTTGTTTCCCCCAATGTAGTAATTTACAAAAAAATACATTTGAGTTTTATATATACTTTTTTAAAGTAGGAATCCAGGCATCGCAGCCACATACCTCAAATTGCCTGTTACTTAACTATTTTCACACTCTACAGGGTACTGAACTTCTGCATTTTTTTTTCATGCTTCTCAACATGAAAAAAACATGAGGGTACCCAAGTCTACCACTCAACCCCCATTCCTCCAGCCTAACTCTGGCTTGCAGTAAAATACTAGATTTCCACTTTCTTCTGATTGTCCCAAATGCCCACTTTCCGTCTCTAATTCACATTGTTAGCTATTTACCCTTTGTGTACGTTTTTAATACTATATATTTTTTTTGACAAACCATTGGGTGGGACATTTAAAAAGATTTGCTTTCTGTTTGAAAATATTGCCGTTGAAAATAAACCAAAAAATAATTCCCTGAAACTGTATCGTAAAAAAATCTCTGTGCCTTTTTCTTTTGTCTTCCTGCACAGAGATCTTATGAAAATGTTTAGGGGTCAAGTTTTTTTTTGTTTTTGTTTTTTAATCTTTATGGGATGATGTATCCTCAGCCACCCTTTAGGTTTTTCCTGGTCCTGGTTTTCAGTACTGGCTGTGAACAAACCAGGGTACACACCATGACTATGTCTGCTAGAGTGTTTGATGATTATTAGCTTCTGGGTCATTTTCTCCCACAGGACAACAAGAGGTATGAAGTGCAGTCTCTCAGGAGAGCAGATGGATGCCCTGGGGCTAAGAGGAATCTCCTGGTGTACTCTTGCTTTGAAAAGCTAACCACTGCCGGGCGCGGTGGCTCAAGCCTGTAATCCCAGCACTTTGGGAGGCCGAGACGGGCGGATCACGAGGTGAGATCGAGACCATCCCGGCTAACATGGTGAAACCCCGTCTCTACTAAAAAATACAAAAAACTAGCCGGGCGAGGTGGCGGGCACCTGTAGTCCCAGCTACTCGGGAGGCTGAGGCAGGAGAATGGCGTAAACCCGGGAGGCGGAGCTTGCAGTGAGCTGGGATCCCGCCACTGCACTCCAGCCTGGGCAACAGAGGGAGACTCCGTCTCAAAAAAAAAAAAGAAAAGCTAACCACTTGAGACATTAAGATTGTCTTCACCCAATCTAGCTTCCCTTTCTTAAGAGACACATTGCGGGTCAGCAAATCTTATGCTGTTATTGAGGGAAAAGCAGAAATGATTTCTGCCCTTTGGATTCTCTGAGATTCATGGAAAAAATAGTATCCTAAAAGACAAAAAATAAAAAACAAAAGTAACCTGACCCCAGTGAGATGGAGCAAAAAATCTTGCAAAGTAAAATGCACTTGGGGCACTTAGGGGGACATACTGCAGTGTCTCCTGAGAGGGCACAAAAGAGGTGAGTTTCGAAAATAATTCATCATCCAGTCCATTTGTTTGTTTGAAATTCTTGTTTACGTTTCTCTTTTCTGTAGGGTTTTTCTTTTTCTTTTTTTTTTTTTTTTGTTGGAGGGGTGGGCTGGGTGGTTTCAAATAGAATTTCAAGACTTAGCTTTAGAATGCTACCAAATAAAAGAATAGGTAAAATCTCTTTGCCATTTTGGATGTAGAAAGTGCATACATTTTGCTGGGAGCAGTGGCTCACACCTGTAATCCCAGCACTTTGGGCGGTCGAGGCAGGCAGAGCACGAGTTCAGGAGATCGAGAGCATCCTGGCTAACACAGTGAAACCCCCTCTCTACTAAGAATACAAAAAAATTAGCCGGACTTAGTGGCGGGCGTCTGCAGTCCCAGCTACTCCGGAGGCTGAGGCAGTAGAATGGCGTGAACTCGGGAGGCGGAGCTTGCAGTGAGCCAGGTTAGCGCCACTGCACTCCAGCCTGGGCGACAGAGCCAGACTCTGTCTCAAAAAAAAAAGAAAGTACATAACTTTTTATAAGAAAATATTGTAGATAATCGGTGAATTACAAGATTTATGGAAACATCGGTTGTTATTTTTGCAGGGCAAATTTGTGACAGTGAATATCTCTGTTCTATATCCTGTTTTCTTAATTTCTGAGTTTAATGCTAAATTTTATAAAAAGAAAAAGAATCACCTGCAAACAGAGATTGTTTGATTTCCTCTCTTCGTGTTTGGATGTATTTTATTTCTTTCTCTTGCCTGAATGCTCTGGTTAGGACTTTCAATTTTATGTTGAATAGTAGGGGTGAGAGAAGGCATACTTCTCTTGTGCCAATTTTCAAGAAGGAATGCTTCCAGCTTGTGTCCATTCAGTATGTTGGCTGTGGGTTTGTCATAGATAACTCATTTTGAACTATTTACCTTCATGCCAAGTTTGTTGAGGGTTTTAAATGTGAAGGATATTAACTTTTATTGAAAACGTTTTCTGTATCTATTGAAATAATTTTGTGGTTTTTATCTGTAGTTTGTTTATCTGATTAATCACACATATTGATTTGTGTCTGTTGAACAAACCTTGCATGCCAGGGATACAACCTACTTGATCATAGTGAATTAGCTTTTTAATGTGCTGCTGGATTTGGTTTGCTAGTATTTTGTTGAAGATTTTTACATCAATGTTCATCAAGGATATTAGCCTGAAGTTTTCTTTTTTTGTTTTATCTCTGCCAGATTTTGGTATTAGAATGATGCTGTTCCTGGGAGCAGTGACTCACGCATGTAATCCCAGCACTTTGGGAGGCTGAGGTGCATGGATCACGAGGTCAAGAGATGCAGACTATCTTGACCAACATGGTGAAACCCTGTCTCTACTAAAAATACAAAAAGTAGCTGGGTGTGATGGCACATGCCTATAATCCCAGCTACTCAGGAGGCTGAGGCGGGTGAATTGCTTGAACCTTGGAGGTGGAGGTTGCAGTGAGCCGAGATCATGCCACTGCACTCCAGCCTGGCAACAGAATGAGACTCCATTTCAATAAATAAATAAATAAATAAATAAATAAAATGATGCTGTTTTTATATAATGAGTTGGGGAGGAGTCCCTTCTCAATTTTTTAAAATAGTTTTCTAAGATATAATACTGGTTTTTCTTTGTACATTTGTTAGAATTCCGCTGTGAATCTGTCTGGTCCTGGACTTTCTTTTTTTCCCAGACGGAGTCTCGCTTTGTTGCCCAGGCTGAAATGCAGTGGTGGGATTTCGGCTCACTGCAACCTCTGCCTCCCAGGTTCAAGCAGTTCTCCTTCCTCAGCCTCCTGAGTAGCCAGGACTGCAGGCCAGTGCCACCATGCCCGGCTAAGTTTTGTATTTGTAGTAGAGACAGTATTTCACAACATTGGCCAGGCTGGTCTCGAACTCCTAACCTCAGGTGATCCTACCACCTCTGCTTCCCAAAGTGCTGGGATTACAGGCGTGAGCCAGCATACCTGGCCAGTCCTGGGCTTTCTTTTGGTTGGTAGGCTGTTTACTACTATTTCAATTTTAGAGCTTGTTATTGGTCTACTCACTGATGTGTTTTGTTGTTTTTGTTCAGTTATGGGAAGATGGATTTTTCCAGAAATTTATCCTTTTTTTTTTTTTTTTAATTTTCTAGTTTGCATAGAGATGTTTATAGTAGACCTCAATACTTATTCATATTTTTGTGGGGTCAGTGGTAATGTCCCTTTTGTCATTTCTAATTGTGTTTATTTGGATCTTATTTTTTCACTAATCTTATTAGTGATTTATCTTACTTTTTCAAAAGATTTAACTCAATAGATTTCTTATTTGTATGACTTTTCATGTCTAAATCTCCTTCAGTTCAGATCTTCTTGTCTTCTGCTAGCTTAGGAGTTGGTTTTCTCTTGCTTCTTTCATTCTTTTATTTATGATGTTAGGTCATTATATTGACATCTTTCTAACTTTCTGATGTGAGCATCAAAAAGTGCTATAGATTTCCCTCTTACCACTGCCTTAGCTGTGTTGCAGAGATTCTAGTATGTTGTATCTTTGTTCCCATTTGTTTCAAAAAACTTCTTAATTTCTACCTTAATTTCATTATTTATTCAAAAGTCATTCACATGCAGATTGTTTAATTTCCATGTAATTGTATAATTTCAAGCAGTTTTCTTGGTGTTGAATTATATATTTATCAAGCTGTGGCCTAACAATATGTTTGGTATGATATGGGGATTATTAAATTTGCTGATAATTGTTTTATTTCTGATTGTGTGGTCAGTTTTAGAGTATTTGACACGTGGTGGTGAGAAGAATGTATACTGTGTTGATTTCAGATGGAGAGTGTTGTAGATGTCTATTAGGACTGTTTGGTCAAGGGTTTAGTTCTGATATTTCTGTTAATTTTCTGCCTCGATGATCTGTCTAATAGTATATGTGGGGTGTCATAGGAGTCAGAATCTACGTCTCTTCATAGTTCTCTAATAACTTTTTTTGTGTGTGTTTGTGACAGTCTCACTCTGTCACCCAGGCTAAAGTGTAGTGGCGTGATTTCAGCTCACTGCAACCTCTGCCTCCTGAGTTCAAGAGATTCTCCTGCTGCTTCAGCCCCCTGGGCTGCTGGGATGACAGGAACGTGCCACCATGCCCGGCTAATTTTTGTATTTTTAGTAGAGACCAGGTTTCATCATGTTGGTCAGGCTGGTCTTGAACTCCTGACCTCATGATCCACCTGCTTCAGCCTCTCAAAGTGCTGGGATTACAGGCATGAGCTGCCATGCCCAGCAGAACTCGTTTTATTCATTTGCATGCATGGATTTTTAATAACATTTTTTCTGTCTGCTTTTTTTCATAAACATTCTTTCAAGTGCACACAGTATGCCCAAGGCTACATCTTAGATGTCTGCATCCAGTGTCTACTGAAATTCAGATGTCAAGTGTTCAAGAACATGTCCAGAGGCTTGGCTGTTTTAGAATAAATTATAAATTAAAGATAAGAAGCTTTATTCTCTTACCTGAAAGTAAGGGAGGATATTTCATTCATCTCTCTTTTTTTTAAAACATTTAGATTACATGTAGATAGTTTTCTCTGCTTTTTAGAAATATATGTAAATCATAGTAACAGCTATATGAACATTTTGTTATTCTTTCTGACTCAGAATTGTCTTCATCTAGGATCTCAGAACCATTGGTTTGTTTTTGCTTTGGCAAAGGTTTTTTTGTTTGTTTCTTTTGTTTTTTGTTTGTTTGTTTTTTAGTCTTTTAAAATAGACACAAATTTGTTTAAAGCTTTTTTTTTTAGACAGAGTTTCACTTTTGTCACCCAGGCTGAAATAAAATGGCACAATCTGAGCTCCCTGCAACCTCTCAGTTCAAGTGATTTTCCTGCCTCAGCCATTCAAGTAGCTGGGATTAGAGGCTCCTGCCACCACTCTCGACTAATATTTTGTATTTTTAGTAGAGATGGGGTTTTTCCATGCTGGCCAGGCTAGTCCCGAACTCCTGACCTCAGGTAATCCACCCGCCTTGGCCTCCCAAAGTGCTGAGATTACAAGCATGAGCCACCACACCTGGCTGTTTAAAGCTTACTTTAAGAGCATACAAAAGTTGAGCACAAAGATAAGATTAAATTTTGCAACACAGAATGATAAAGAATAAAAAGGATACTGAGTAAATTTTTTTGACGCAAAACTGATTATCCAAGGTAATTATCTCATATTTGCAGACTGAAATACTTACACTGCAAAGGCAAGAACAGTTCAGTTTATTCACTAAATAGTGGAGTCTGTAGGTGTACCTTGGTTTCTGTTACTTCAGTACAATTAGTATAGTTAGGTGTAGTGTTTGTAGACAACTTGCATTCACATAAATTAAAAACATTTTGTACAATAGTATGAATAGAAGGCCACAATATTTGAATAAATCCCTTAATTAGTCATTTTAATATTGTTATTTATACTCTTGAAATATAAAGTGTTTTAACTGAATTATGGTTATAGATATTTTTAAAGTTCTACATACATTATGACAAGTACTTTAAAAGTATTATTATTATTATTATTATTATTTTTGAGATGGAGTCTCGCTCTGTCGCCCAGGCTGGAGTGCAGTGGCCAGATCTCAGCTTACTGCAAGCTCCACCTCCCGGTTGAGGCCATTCTCCTGCCTCAGCCTCCTGAGTAGCTGGGACTACAAGCGCCCACCACCTCACCTGGCTAGTTTTTTTTTTTTTTTTTTTTTGAGACGGAGTCTCACTCAGTCACCCAGGCTCACTGCAAGCTGCGCCTCCCGGGTTTACGCCATTCTCCTGCCTCAGCCTCCCAAGTAGCTGGGACTACAGGTGCCTGCCACCACACCCAGCTAATTTTTTGCATTTTTAGTAGAGACGGGGTTTCACCGTGTTAGCCAGGGTGGTCTCGATCTCCTGACTTCGTGATCCGCCCGTCTCAGCCTCCCAAAGTGCTGGGATTACAGGCTTGAGCCACTGTGCCCAGCTAAAATTATTTATACTTAGATATTTATAGCTAATATCCAAAGAAAATTCACTACAAAATTGTTACAGCAGATATTAGTTTGACTTTCTTATTAATTTATCCACTAGGGATAATTATAGGTAAACATGGTTTGTGTCTTTCATTTCACTAAATTCAAATGCTGCTATTACAGGACAAATAAACATGATGGGTGATGTGATGACCCAAAACCATAATAACTCTTCAGTTAGCTATGTTGTAAGCTCAAATATATTCCACTGTATTACAAAGTCAGATTCCAGTTTTTCATGAAAAAGTGCTGGTGAAAATTGTCAGATGTATTCCAGTATAGATCCTCAATTCACTGGTTAGGAGATGGGAGGGCAGAAGACATGAAAAAGAACCCTTGTAAAATTCTGCTGAGAGCATGCCTTTTTTTTTCATAAGGCTTATGATTCTCATGCTGACATGCTGAGAGTAGCTGTGCATTTTGAGAGTTTCAAAAAAAATTCCTTTTGGGGGACTATCTTCTGACCAAGTTTATTAGTCTTACATCTGATCTGAGTTTTTCTTGAAGATGCTTGTAACTTATTTTTTCTTTCAATGTAATCTTGCTAGATTGAGAGCTGTTTTTCTCTCCAGTGCTTTGAGTGTCTGTTTCAGAAGCCCTGTTAGTATCCCATGGTCTCTGTGAATGAGATGGGTTGTCATAGGGAGAATTCTTGGAGCTATCTCTATCTGGATTCATGCTGGAAATCTAGCAGTATTTTTTTTTAATGTCACCATTATAAATAGAAACTGAGGCTGAAATACTGCTCCCATTCCCATTACTGTGAAGGTGCAGTTCTTCTGAGAGTAAATTGTGAAGGAGCCCTGCAGGCTGTTTTCCCTGCAGCCCAAGCTTCACTCTCTGATGTGACACTAGAATGCTGCTGTGGCATCGGGGTTCATGTAAGATGTGAGCTAGCAGCTTTGAGCTGTGTGTTGTGGACTGTGTTTCAATGGAAGTTGGTAGGCATAAAGAGAGGACACTGGCCATCAGGAGAACGCAAACAGTGTGCTCGAACCCATTCCTTGGGGAGTAAAGAGCCATTGCTTTAAAATGAATATAGCCAAAACCATAACACCCTATTCAGCAATTTCAGTAGGAGAGTGAGAGCCTATCTTATCAGCAGGGACCTGGCTTCAAGTTGCAAAATTACCTCCTGTTGTGAAAATGTAAAAAGTTTATTTTGTCATTGCATAACCAATTAGCATACATGGATAGCCTCCCTAATTACCAGTGAATTTAGGATGAACTATACATGACATCATGCTGTAAATTCTTCTACTTTTGGACTAGTTATGGTTATTCTCTCTCTGTCTTTCAAATCTCGTAAGCAGATTCACTGTGATGCATGTCCCATTCTGGTTTAATTTCATAATAAAACAGTATACTTTCTGTTCTAACATTGTGGAGTTTCTCTGGGGCTGGAGAAAGTTTTTATTTTATTATTTCCCACATACTGTCTAGAACTACCAGAATTTCACCACATTGACCAGGCTGGTTATGAACTTGTGACCTCAAGTGATCCACCTGGCTCAGCCTCCTAAAGTGCTGGGATTACAGGTGTAAGCCATCACCCCAGCCACAAATTCACTTGTACCTGTATAGATTTCAGACAACTAGAATCTTTGGTCCCAGGTTAAAATCCTCAAGCTTGGTCCAAATAAACTGTCTACTTATATTCGTGTTGTGTCATCTGTTTTTCCATTTCTGTAAACTATTATCTAGAAGAGCACCTTCTGTGAGGGGACCTCTCTTTTAATTGTACTTTACTTGCTGTAACACCCAAAAATGCAGAGTGAGGTTAATCCCACCCAGAATCTGCACATAAGTTCTGTCCTCTGCCTGGTAGTTACAAGACAGGCCAAGACTTTGGATTGAATATGTACAGAAAACTAATTGGAGGCATTTTCTGCATTGTGAAATGTCAACACAGACATCTTGAAGCTTCCCTTTGAGAGTGTGGCTTTTTGAGCTCTTCATAACTACTTCAGTGACCTGCTACATGTTCTACATCCTGTGAGAGGTTCCGAGAGTAAATAGAATCTGATGGCCAAATCTGTAAATGTAAACAAGCATCTTAGGAGTGAAAGATCAAGGCCAGAAAGTATCCAGAGCCATAACCACAACTATACCTACCGGTAAAATGCAAGACTTGAGTAGAGTATTCTTGTCCTTCCTGTTACTCAAGAGCTAGAATCTGGACAGGTGATCCAGGTTCTGGAGCTCCACCAAAGCAGTTCCATTTTTTATTTAGAATCAACCTGTCTCTTCTGCCTGGCTTATCATTGGGCAGTCAACCTGGGGTAACTGGGAACCCTCTCACGATTACCTAGCCATCTTTGAAACATTTGAGAATATCCAAAGCAGAATTTTATCAGGCTGACAAGAGTGGTTCATTCTACTTGTTTCTCAGTGTAAAAGAAATAAGTCATTCTATATTTGTTCCTCCCTCATACAAGAGATAATTTTTGCTGGTACTCAAATGACAGTTTCCCCAGTTTTCTTGTACTTGGGTGAAAAAGAGGTCTGGAAACCAAAACAGAGAAACTGATTGCTTTCATTTCATATTATCATTAGAAAAATAGGTAGAGCAGTTATGGGGTTCTTACCATACAGAAACTTTTAGTCTAGGCTAGTGATATGGCTTGGCTGTGTCACCACCCAAACCTCATCTTAAATTGTAACTCCCACAGTTTCTACATGTTGTGGTAGGAACCCAGAGGGAGGTGATTAAATTATGACAGCAGGTCTTTCCTGCACTGTTCTCATGACAGTGAATGAGTTTCACAAGATCTGATGATTTTGAAAATGGGAGTTTCCCTGTACAAGCTCTGATTTTGCTTGCCACCATCCATGTAAGATATGACTTGCTTCTCCTTGCCTTCTGCCATGATTGTGAGGCCTCCCCAGCCATGTGGTATTGTTTAAGTCCATTAAATCTCTTTTCCTCCCAGTCTCTGGTGTGTTTATATCAACAGTGTGAGAACAGACTGGTGCAAAAAATTTTTACCAGTAGAGTGGGACATTGATGAAAAGATACCTGAAAATGTGCATGTGACTTTGGAACTGGGTAACGGGCAGAGATTGGAGCAGTTCAGAGGTCTCAGAGGACAGGAAAATGTGTGAAAGTGTGGAACTCCCTAGAGACTTGTTGAATGGCTTTGACCAAAATGCTGATAATGATATGGAAAATAAAATCCAGGCTGAAATGGTTTCAGATGGACATGAGGAACTCACTGAGAATTGGAGCAAAGGTGACTTTTCCTATGTTTTAGCAAAGAGACTGGTGTTATTTTGCCCCTTCCCTAGAGATTTGTGAAACTTCAAACTTGAGAGAGATGATTTAGGTTATCTGGCAGAAGAAATTTCTAAGCAAGACAGGTCTCTGTTGAGCCAGGGATGCCAGTCTGTGTTCTGCAGGATAGGTTTTGTTAAAGTTGTTAAGAATAATGCCTCTTTTAAGAGATACCAAATGAAATTTAGAGGACAAGAGGGTAGAACTAATTATTATTCTTGGAAATGCTTGGTGATACAGGATAAAAATAAATACAACACACCCAAATACAAGATGATAGTTTTTTTGTTAGTTGGGTTTTTTAAAGCATAATACAGGAGTAGATTTATTATAGCTACTCCAAATGTTAAAGAGTGATACAATGACCACAGAGTTAAAAACTCTCACTGTTATTGCTGTTTATTTGACAATAATTAGTCTACAAGTTTAAGGCAGACATACTAATGCATTTGCTTTCCTTCAGAATTCACAAAGATTACATAAAATCTATCCCAAAACTTCTAAGAAATATTCAGTAGTTAAAAATAAGTCTGATTAAGATGCTTTACTGTTATACATGAATGAACTAAGGTGGTGTATAATGCTTTTTTAAAACAAAATTTTAAAAAATTCAATAAAGGCAATCTTTATCTTGTTTGAATAATGCATTCTGAAAAGGTTAAACTTCAGAAATTATTTAAAGGTAAATAAGATTGGCATCCATAAGGAATACTATTTATAAACTAAATACAGTTATAGAGGCTACTTTAAAGAAAAATAAAATTTGGACTTCTGAGTATGATGAGTGCACAATAATGGACCACTGTCTTGGGGAACACAGTTCAGCATTACACCACACAGACTGGCATTGCCTGTACATGGCATTGCTCCGTTTTTCTCAGAAAAAGAGTAGGTCCATTTTATCGGCTGTTTTTTATTTGTTCCCAGGGAGCATACATGCTTAACATCATTAAGAAAACAAAAATAAAATCTGAAGGAAGGCAGCCCTTTTCAACAGGAAGGCAGAGTGTGGCTTACATGTCTTTGTTTAGCACTGCCAGGCAGTTTGGCAGCAACTGTAGTTAGCTTTTGCATGATTCAGTTCTAACTCTGCCAGTTCCAATAATTTTTACTGAATGCAGCCATACTTCTTGTCTTAAAATCTATAAGTTCTTGTTTTGCAGACTGAGATTTTTGTTTTCAAATTTCTGACTACATAATTGTTGGAAAGTTTTAGCCAGCAGAACATCTTTATTTTTTGCTCTTGCTTTTTCCAGTGCTTTATTAGCATTTTCATAATCCACTAGTGACCTAGACCTTCAATACAGGAGATCCTTAGCAGCTTGAGTTTCTCTTAAGTAATATTTTTAAGGGTCAGAAAGTTCGAGGGCCTCATCAGCAGACACTCATGCTTCTATTTTTCTTGCTTCATCAAACATTTCTGAAACTTTGAGAAAAAACTTTCATATATCTGTAGAAAAAACTTTCATATATCCTAAGTTCCTAAAGCATATAATGAAGAACCAATTCTATTGTAATCATCTGCAGCACTTTTGTGGGATCTTGTCATTCTACCAGAGTTAACAGATGCATCCTTAACTCAGTTATGATATTCTAAAAGAAATGTTCGTTCATGCTCAAAGAAATTATCTACATCCTTTACTCCTGAAACAATTACTCCATCTGCTGATTTAACCATGTTTTTAAAGAAATCTTCAAGTTTCTCTTTTTATTTTTCCTCACACACTCAAATCTTGATTATATTCCAAGAAGACATGGAAATTTAAATATTTTCTCAAAATAGGATGTGCTGTCACATGACATAGAAACACTTCATGCATCGCAACTATCTTCTTGAATATTCCCAAATATTCAGCTTCCAGTTCCTGTTTCGTCTTTGTGAATTCTTCATTTGTCATTGACCCTTATTCTCCAAGCTTCTGTACTTTTTCCCTTGAAGCATCAAAATCAGGTCTTGGTGGTGCTGGTGAAATGATGTAACCTGCATAGTCTTCATTTTTAACAAAGGAAGTGCGATGCCAGATAAATGGCTTGTGTTGCTGAACAACAGAAAACTCATTTTGTTTAAAATTTGGCAATAAACTTTTTGTGTGAACAGTGAATTTTACTTTATCCCACTCACTAAGAGCATCAGAGATGTCCACCTGCAGAGGAGGATCACTTTGAAGATCTACATTTATTGCTTTAAGTCCACAGTTCTCTTCCCGAGAGGAAGTCAGGGCCATCATCCAAGTCTTCCATCATGGCTGCTCCCCAGGATGATAGTTTGTGTAACAAACAGAGATATTGTCAGATTGCATACATCCATATAGAATAGGACATGATAGTATGCACAGCATATGCACGTAAACTGCCAAAATGTGATGTGAAGATTGGCCTAAGCAATTACACTGCAGCGTATTGTACTGGCCTGCTGCTGGCCTACAGACTCCTCAGTAGGTGAAGATCTGTGACCTATGGCATGGACAAGATCTGTGAAGGCCAAGTGGAGATGACTGGCAATGAATACAATGTGGAAAGCACTGATGGTCAGCCAAGTGCCTTTACCTGCTATTTGGGTGTAGGCCTTCCCAGAACTACCACTGGCAATAAAGTTTTTGTTCCTGAAGAGAGCAGTAGGTGGAGGCTTGTTTATCCCTCACAGTACCAAACAATTCCCTGGTTATGATTCTGAAAGCAAGAGATTTAATGCAGTACTACACCAGAAGCACATCATAGGCCAGAATGTTGCAGATTACATGCACTACTTAATGAAGGAAGATGAAGATGCTTACAGGAAACTGTTCTAGCAATACATAAACAAAAGCGTAACTCCAGACATGAAGGAGATGTATAAGAAAGCTCATGCTACTATGTGAGAGAATCCAGTCTATGAGAAGAAGCCCAAGAAAAAAGTTAAAAAGAAGTGGAACCATCACAAAATGTCCCTTGCTCAGAAGAAAGGTCGAGTAACTCAAAAGAAGGCAAGCTTCCTCAGAGCTTATGAATGGGCTTCTGAGAACTAAACCAAACAATTTTCAATGAGGCTTTTTCAGATGAAGAAAATTAACTTATTGACAGCAAAATTTAAAAAGAAAAATTAAATTTATAAGCAGCAAAACATTCAAGAGATTACTTGGGTTCTGTTAAAAGCACTCAGTTTTAAAATGGAAACAGAGCATTAAAGTTTGGAAAATTTGCAGCCTGACAATGCAATAGAATAGAAAAGCTCATTTTTTGGAGGAGAAATTAAGGTAGCTGTGGGAAAAATGTCTCCAGGTCATGACAGACAGAGGTCTTCTCCACAGCCCCTTCCATCACAGGCCCAGAGGCCTAAATGAAAAAGATGGCTTTATGGGTCAGGTCCAGGGCTTCCCTGCTCTGTGAAGCCTAGGGACTTGGTACCCTGTATTCCAGCCACTTCAGTCATGGCTAAAAGGGGCCAAGGTAGAGCTCAGGCTGTTGCTTCAGAGGGTGGAAAACCCAAGCCTTGGCATCTTCCATATGGTGTTGAGATTGTGGGTTCATGGAAGTCAAGAATTGAGGTTTAGCACCCTCCACCTAGATTTCAGAGATATACAGAAACCCCTGGATGTCCAAGCAGAAGGCTGCTGCAGGGGTGAAGTCCTCATGAGAACTATCTGCTAGGGTTGTACAGAAAAAATGTGGTGTTGGAGCCCCCACACAGAGTCCTTACTGGGGCACTGCCTAGTGGAGCTGTGAGAAGAGGGCCATTGTCCTCCAGATTTCAGAATGGTAGATCCACTGACAGCTTGCTTCATGTGCCCAGAGAAGCCACAGACACTCAACACCAGCCCATGAAGGCAGCCAGGAGAGTCTGTACCCTGCAGAACCACAGGGGTGAAGCTGCTCAAGATGATGGGAACCTAGCTTTTGCATGATCATGACCCAATGCAAGACATGGAGTCAAAGGAGATCGTTTTGGAGCTTTAAGATTTGACTGCCTTGCTTGATTTTGGACTTGCATGGGGCCAGTAGCCACTTTGTTTTGGCCAATTTCTCCCCTATGGAATGACTGTATTTACCCAATCTTGTACCCCCATTGATCAGGGAAGTGACTAACTTGCTTTTAATTTTACAGGCTTATAGGCAGAAGGGACTTACCTTGTTTCAGATAAGATGTTGAACTGTGTTGGCCGGGTGCGGTGGCTCAAGCCTGTAATCCCAGCACTTTGGGAGGCCAAGACGGGCGGATCACGAGGTCAGGAGATCGAGACCATCCTGGCTAACACGGTGAAACCCCATTTCTACTAAAAAAAAAAAAAAAAAAAAAACAAAAAACGAGCCGGGCAAGGTGGCGGGCGCCTGTAGTCCCAGCTACTCGGGAGGCTGAGGCCGGAGAATGGCGTAAACCCGGGGGGCGGAGCTTGCAGTGAGCTGAGATCCGACCACTGCACTCCAGCCTGGGTGACAGAGTGAGACTCCATCTCAAAAAAAAAAAAAAGATGTTGAACTGTGGACTTTTGAGTCGGTGCTGAAATCAGTTAAGACTTTGGGGTACTGTTGGGAAGGTATGATTGGTTTTGCAATGCAAAGACATTAGATTTGGGAGGGGCCAGGCTGGAATGACATAGTTTGGCTGTGTCCCACCCAAATCTCATCTTGAATTGTAATTCTCACAAGTCATGGTAAAAACATGGTGGGAGATGTTTCAATTATGGGAGTGGGTGTTCCCTGCACTGTTTTTATGATAGTGAATGAATTTCAGAATATATGATGGTTGTAAAAATGGGAGTTTTCTTGCAAAAGCTCTCTCTTTGCCTGCCACTATCCATGTAAAATGTGACTTGCTCTTCCTTGTCTTTTGCCATGATTGTGAGGCCTCCCCAGCCACATAGAACTGTAAGTTCATTAAATCTCTTTCTCTTCCCAGTCTCCAGTATGTCTTTATCAGCAGCGTGAGAACAGACTAATAAAAACTAGCAACTGAATAAAAGGTTGAATTATGCATCATATAGTAGGTAAATAAATGTGTGCAAAAAAACTTGGGCTTTATTTCGGCCACATTCTTTATATTGTTGTGACTTTTGGTGTTTTTACCTGAAGGACTATTTATGAACAGAAGCGTTGTTATTATTATTTGTATTTCTTTTACCTTACTAAAAAAACATATTCATCTTTTAATAAAATTATCCTAGGAAACCTTAAATGATTTTTTTAAATGGCTTATTAGTATATGTTATAAAATTGACAGGGAAGTGGCTATAAAAGGTTTAAATTACACAAACTCTGAGATACAAATTTCTCTTAGGTAAGCTTAGGATAAACAAAACTGGAAATACCCCCATTGGCGTAGAGAACCAAATTCTTGCTAGGGTCCACTCCCTGTCCCAGTCCTGTTCAGATTCACCCCTTTTGAAGGCCTTATTTAGGTCTGGCCCTACCCTGGAGTCTCACCTCACAGAACTGATTAGAAAAGATCAGTTTTGGGTGATGAATCCTGTTCCACTTTTAGAGCTGGTGCTCACAATTTTCTGAAACAGAAAAGCAGATACATGAGAAATATAAAGCATGAATTTTAGGGTCTTTTTAAAATTATTAAAACCAGTGCTGGGCCGGGCGCGGTGGCTCAAGCCTGTAATCCCAGCACTTTGGGAGGCCGAGACGGGCGGATCACGAGGTCAGCAGATCGAGACCATCCTGGCTAACACGGTGAAACCCCATCTCTACTAAAAACAAAAAAACTAGCCGGGCGAGGTGGCGGACGCCTGTAGTCCCAGCTACTCGGGAGGCTGAGGCAGGAGAATGGCGTGAACCCGGGAGGTGGAGCTTGCAGTGAGCCCAGATCGCGCCACTGCAGTCCATCCTGGGCAACAGAGCGAGACTCTGTCTCAAAAAATAAAAAATAAAAAATAAAAAATAAACAAATAAAAAACCAGTGCTTGCAGAGACATTTTATTTAGCAACTTGTTTTCCATTCCTGCAGAGCTAGTAGTTGCTCCCCAAGCCACAAGAAGTAAATATAAACACAATAAAAATTCCTGTAAGTTATATTATACTCTTCATTTCTCTATTCCTCTCATCTGTTTATGTTTAGCTTTTATTCTACACATTTTTTAAAAAGGTCAATGACAGTGAAACAGAAAAAAAATCTGGGTCATTTTTCTAAATACTGGGAATTATTGAACACTTGGTATCAATACACAGTGTGTTATTAAGATTAAATCCTGTAATGTGCTATCACAGTGCCCTGCAGCATCTTATTGAGCATGTAGTACTTGAATAATAAACATTGCATTACTACATGTGTACATGTTGTTTTCTAAATGCAGATTTAAACATTGTTGCTTTCTAAATTCAAAAACAAAAAAACAAACAAAAAACATTGTTGCTTTGTTTCTTCTGTAAACTTAAAGCTGGCAAAGATTATAATACTTTAAGGTGGAGATTGGTTGTCCTTATTTATACCAAAAGTATTTGTGTTGTCACAAGACTGCTAAGTGTAAGGAACTTGGAGCTGTGCCTGCTTGCTCTAACTAATGCTAATAATGACCCCAGGTGGAGAAACATCAGCATTGATAGAAAACTTGTTTATAACACCCATTCATGTACCCTTTCAAAACCTGCAGAATCACATTTCATAGAATAGGGTCAAAGTTACCAAGTGATTTGTAATCTTGTTAAAGCTGGGGAGGCAATGCTTAAATGGTTATAATCCCAGGCTTCTAATTAGAATCATGTGACTCAAAGTTGAGGCCAGAATCAAATATGAGGGTTCAAGATACATTTATGATAATTAATTCTCACCTTTGCATTAACAGGTGGTCCCAGAACCTGTTCTGTTTGGGTTTCTTAGGAACCGGGCAGTGTGGCCCACATTTTTATTACTGTAGCAGAAATTGCTGTTGTCTTTGTCAGGGGAGGACACCTGAGGACAGGAAAGGAGAAACTTGTATTTTTACATCTGTGGAGCAGCTTGTTGTTCCTGATTATCTTCTGTTATAAAGGACAGAAATGGGTAGAATTTTTCTGTATTGGTCCTGCCTACGAGTGTGGTGGTAGCAGGTAAAGATGTGGTGCTTACATCTTTCAAGGCATATTCTCCAGATGCAGATGTAATTTTTTTCAGAAATCTCATCTGAGAAGAAATTCCAGAGAAAGAGGAGAAGATAAAGAATGGATTTTTTTTCAGCTAAACATGCCTCGGAGTAAGAGTTCTGTCCATTCTGCCTGCTAGAATGCCATGCCTTTAGTACTTAAAAAACTTTAATTCTCTACTTGTGCTTTTCCTCTTAAATGAGTTTGTTGTAGCTACATTTTAAATTCTTATAATTGTCAAGGATCTCTGAAAAATATTTCTTTCCTATGTACCAGAGCCTTCTCTACATTCTGTACATCATGGCTTCTTATATGCCATGCAGTATTCTCACCATGAATTTATAATCTGCATCATTAAAAATGTTCCCTTTGTGGCTGTTGAACATGGGACGGTGTGGATGCTCAAGATTCCTATTGGGGAAAGGCTGGGTTCTTCATAAAAATAAAGACCATTTAATGTTGAGCTTCTGTCTCTGTTCTCCATCAGTTCTGTGTAGAAAAGGATGAAGAAAATGCTTATTTAAACAGGATGGCATTTATTACCCAGTAAGTTCTGAAAAAAATTATTAGGAGATACTTGTTCTCCAGGGTGCTAAAGAAAGACTATTTAAAATAACTATTAACTATTAACAATTATAGAACATGGGAGATATCTGTATTTTGAACTTTGCATAAAACTGATGTTTCTTTATAGTTAAATTCAGGCTGTAATTTACTTTTGGAGGGCCAGTATTACCACAGTGATGCTGTGTCCTGTGTGCATCAGCACATCATAAAAATTGTCTTAGTCCAGTTGATATTAATAACTCACTTGATTAATGAAGCTCTCTGACAGATTTCTTCAATATGGAATTAATTATTTCTCTCTTCATTAGTAAGTTTCTTTATGCAGCTGATGTACAGAAAGCATCACATTTAATCTGGCAGCTGCCCTTCTTTCTCATGTTTTCTTTGTCTTTATCTGCCTTTGGAAAATGAAAGCTCTAATGTTTGTTACAGGCCAGAAAAACTGGAAAAAAAGACCACAGACTCTTCCAATTACTCCAATTTGACAAAATAGCCTTCTTAGGCCATAAATATTGGCATCACTGGTGATCTTGGTTTTTTTGTTTGTTTGTTTTTCAGACAGAGTTTCGCTCTTGTTGCCCAGGCTGTAGTACAAGGGCACAATCTTGGCTCACCACAACCTCTGCTTCCCAGATTCAAGCGATTCGCCTGCCTCAGCCTTCCCAAGTACCTGGAAGTACAGGCATGCGCCACCATGCCTGGCTAATTTTGTGTTTTTAGTAGAGACAGGGTTTCTCCATGTTGGTTAGGCTGGTCCGAACTCCCGACCTCAGGTGATCTGCCTGCCTCAGCCTCCCAAAGTGTTGGGATTACAGGCATGAGCTACCACACCAAGATCCAGAAACTCAGGCTTTATTCCAGACCTTCTGTCACAGACTGCATTAACAAGATCTTCAGTTTATTGTACACATTAAAATTTGTGCAGCACCTTCTAACTCAGTATGACTTTTCCATCTGAAAAGTTTATACAACTCTTTCTGTATGATGTAAATATAGCACTCAAAAATGTACATGTTACTGTTCATGTCCTACTTCATCATCTGGAAAAGTATCATATATACACTGATATTTTGGATCTTATGCCACTCTCTTTTCTCGGAGTTAGAGTATACGTGAGAGAATATTTCTGTGTTGAAAGTTATTAGATAATTTCAGTCACCCCTATAAGTAAGACCCAGTTATCTTTACTCTTATTTCACCTTGAGTCAAATTTAAAATTCTGCCCATGGCCACTTGGTAAATATGTGTGTGTGTTTATGTGTTTCAGGGAGCGTTGACATTTAGAGATGTGGCCATAGAATTTTCTCTGGAGAAGTGGCAATGTCTAGACACTGAGCAGCAGAATTTATATAGACATGTGATGTTAGATAACTACAGAAACCTGGTCTTCCTGGGTGAGGATAACCTTAATACACAATTGCTAATATACCTTATAAGTTTCACTTATTTTTGTAAAAGTGTTATGCTTTCGGATCCTGGGTTGTTATTTTTTGTTGTTGTTTGTTTGTTTGTTTGTTGTCTTCAGGATTTGTCCATGTAGAAAATAATTTCAAAATGTTTTATTTTGACCTTTACTTTCCACTTTCCTGAGCTGATTTGTTTTCTTCAGTCTAGATTAGGGTTAATTTTAGAAATTTAGTTGCAACTTATTATTGCCCACATCTTAAAATTTCATTACCACTACCAATTTTTGAATTAGTACGAGGTAGTTAAATTAAAAACCTATAAAATTAAAATATTTTAAAATATTTAGCAATTTTTCTTTATTTTTTAAATTTTTTAATTTTTTTGGAGACAGAGTCTCTGTCATCTAGGCTGGAGCACAATGGCACAGTCTCAGCTCACTGCAACCTCTGCCCCCTGGGTTCAAGTGATTCTCCTGCCTCGGCCTCTTGAGTAGCTGGGACTACAGGCATGTGCCACCACACTTGGCTCATTTTTTTATATTTTTAGTAGAGGCAGAGTTTCACTATGTTGGACAGGCTGGTCTCGAACTCCTAAACTCACTCTGATCCACCTGCCTCAGCCTCCCAAAGTGCTGGGATTAAAGGCATGAGCCACTGTGCCCAATATATTATAGAAATTTGTTATAAATTATTATTTTGGGTTTAATTTACTAGAATATTCCATTACATTCTCTTTACTGAGAGCATTACTAAGTTGGTAATTGGAGAATATGAGCAAAATTCATGTTATTTTTCATAAAACAGGTATTACTGTCTCAAAGCCAGACCTGATCACGTGTCTGGAGCAAGAAAAAGAGCCTTGGAATGTGAAGACATATGATATGGTAGCCAAACCCCCAGGTAGGTGAGAGTAAATACAATAGACAAGACTGAAAATAAATCTACATTTAAAAAAAAAAACAAACCAGTTTTAAAAATAATTTGGGAAGCTGTTTTACAAAGGAAATTGTTTCTGTTTCTTTTTATTTATTTTGCTTTTAAAAACATTTTTTTTCCTCTCACATAGAAGCATCTTTTGCTTTATCTTTATTCAATCTCTAAAAATTCTTGTTTCCCTTTGGTAATCTTACTTAAAGTTTACAGTGAGAGCTAAAGTCCATTTCATGGCATATAATAGACTGCACAATCTGACTCCTTTTCCATTGTTTCTGGAAACACACAGATATTTGCATAATTCTGAGAAACTTTATGTCGAACTATTTTTATTTTATTTTTTTTTTATTTTTTTATTATACTTTAAGTTCTAGGGTACATGTGCATAATGTACAGGTTTGTTACATATGTATACTTATGCCATGTTGGTGTGCTGCACCCATCAACTCGTCAGCACTCATCAATTCATCATTTATACCATGTATAACTCCCCAATGCAATCCCTCCCTCCTCCCCCCTTCCCATGATAGGCCCCAGTGTGTGATGTTCCCCTTCCCGAGTCCAAGTGATCTCATTGTTCAGTTCCCACCTATGAGTGAGAACATGCGGTGTTTGGTTTTCTCTTCTTGTGATAGTTTGCTAAGAATGATGGTTTCCAGCTGCATCCATGTCCCTACAAAGGACGCAAACTCATCCATTTTTATGGCTGCATAGTATTCCATGGTGTATATGTGCCACATTTTCTTAATCCAGACTGCTACAGATGGACATTTGGGTTGATTCCAAGTCTTTGCTATTGTGAATAGTGCTGCAATAAACATACGTATGCATGTGTCTTTGTAGTAGAATAATTTATAATCCTTTGGGTATATACCCAGTAGTGGGATTGCTGGGTCATATGGTACATCTAGTTCTAGATCCTTGAGGAATCGCCATACTGTTTTCCATAATGGTTGAACTAGTTTACAATCCCACCAACAGTGTAAAAGTGTTCCTATTTCTCCACATCCTCTCCAACACCTGTTGTTTCCTGACTTCTTAATGATTGCCATTCTAACTGGTGTGAGATGGTATCTCATTGTGGTTTTGATTTGCATTTCTCTGATGGCCAGTGATGATGAGCATTTTTTCATGTGTCTGTTGGCTGTATGGATGTCTTCTTTTGAGAAATGTCTGTTCATATCCTTTGCCCACTTTTTGATGGGGTGTTTCTTTTTTTCTTGTATATTTGTTTGAGTTCTTTGTAGATTCTGGATATTAGCCCTTTGTCAGATGAGTAGGTTGCAAAAATTTTCTCCCATTCTGTAGGTTGCCTGTTCACTCTGATGGTAGTTTCTTTTGCTGTGCAGAAGCTCTTTAGTTTAATTAGATTCCATTTGTCAATTTTGGCTTTTGCTGCCGTTGCTTTTGGTGTTTTAGACATGAAGTCCTTGCCCATGCCTATGTCCTGAATGGTACTACCTAGATTTTCTTCTAGGGTTTTTATGGTATTAGGTCTAACATTTAAGTCTCTAATCCATCTTGAATTAATCTTCGTATAAGGGGTAAGGAAAGGATCCAGTTTCAGCTTTCTACTTATGGCTAGCCAATTTTCCCAGCACCATTTATTGAATAGGGAATCCTTTCCCCATTTCTTGTTTCTCTCAGGTTTGTCAAAGATCAGATGGCTGTAGATGTGTGGTATTATTTCTGAGGACTCTGTTCTGTTCCATTGGTCTATATCTCTGTTGTGGTACCAGTACCATGCTGTTTTGGTTACTGTAGCCTTGTAGTATAGTTTGAAGTCAGGTAGTGTGACGCCTCCAGTTTTGTCCTTTTGACATAGGATTGTCTTGGCAATGCGGGCTCTTTTCTGGGACCATATGAACTTTAAAGCAGTTTTTTCCAATTCTGTGAAGAAAGTCATTGGTAGCTTGATGGGGATGGCATTGAATCTATAAATAACCTTGGGCAGTATGGCCATTTTCACGATATTGATTCTTCCTATCCATGAGCATGGTATGTTCTTCCATTTGTTTGTGTCCTCTTTGATTTCACTGAGCAGTGGTTTGTAGTTCTCCTTGAAGAGGTCCTTTACATCCCTTGTAAGCTGGATTCCTAGGTATTTTATTCTCTTTGAAGCAATTGTGAATGGAAGTTCATTCCTGATTTGGCTCTCTGCTTGTCTGTTAATGGTGTATAAGAATGCTTGTGATTTTTGCATATTAATTTTGTATCCTGAGACTTTGCTGAAGTTGCTTATCAGCTTAAGGAGATTTTGGGCTGAGACGATGGGGTTTTCTAAATATACAATCATGTCATCTGCAAACAGGGACAATTTGACTTCTTCTTGTCCTAACTGGATACCCTTGATTTCTTTCTCTTGCCTGATTGCCCTAGCCAGAACTTCCAACACTATGTTGAATAGGAGTGGTGAGAGAGGGCATCCCTGTCTTGTGCCAGTTTTCAAAGGGAATTTTTCCAGTTTTTGCCCATTCAGTATGATATTAGCTGTGGGTTTGTCATAAATAGCTCTTATTATTTTGAGGTACGTTCCATCAATACCGAATTTATTGAGCGTTTTTAGCATAAAGGGCTGTTAAATTTTGTCAAAAGCCTTTTCTGCATCTATTGAGATAATCATGTGGTTCTTGTTTTTGGTTCTGTTTATATGCTGGATTACGTTTATTGATTTGCGAATGTTGAACCAGCCTTGCATCCCAGGGATGAAGCCCACTTGATCATGGTGGATAAGCTTTTTGATGTGCTGCTGAATCCGATTTGCCAGTATTTTATTGAGAATTTTTGCATCGATGTTCATCAGGGATCTTGGTCTAAAATTCTCTTTTTTTGTTGTGTCTCTGCCAGGCTTTGGTATCAGGATGATGTTGGCCTCATAAAATGAGTTAGGGAGGATTCCCTCTTTTTGTATTGATTGGAATAGTTTCAGAAGGAATGGTACCAGCTCCTCCTTGTACCTCTGGTAGAATTCAGCTGTGAATCCATCTGGTCCTGGACTTTTTTTGGTGGGTAGGCTATTAATTGTTGCCTCAATTTCAGAGCCTGCTATTGGTCTATTCAGGAATTCAACTTCTTCCTGGTTTAGTCTTGGGAGAGTGTAAGTGTCCAGGAAATTATCCATTTCTTCTAGATTTTCTAGTTGATTTGCGTAGAGGCATTTATAGTATTCTCTGATGGTTGTTTGTATTTCTGTGGGGTCGGTGGTGATATGCCCTTTATCATTTTTTATTGCATCTATTTGATTCCTCTCTCTTTTCTTCTTTATTAGTCTTGCTAGCAGTCTGTCAATTTTGTTGATCTTTTCAAAAAACCAACTCCTGGGTTCATTGATTTTTTGGAGGGTTTTTTGTGTCTCTATCTCCTTCAGTTCTGCTCTGATCTTAGTTATTTCTTGCCTTCTACTAGCTTTTGAATGTGTTTGCTCTTGCCTCTCTAGTTCTTTTAATTGTGATGTTAGAGTGTCAATTTTAGATCTTTCCTGCTTTCTCTTGTGGGCATTTAGTGCTATAAATTTCCCTCTACACACTGCTTTAAATGTGTCCCAGAGATTCTGGTATGTTGTATCTTTGTTCTCATTGGTTTCAAAGAACATCTTTATTTCTGCTTTCATTTCGTTATGTACCCAGTAGTCATTCAGGAGCAGGTTGTTCAGTTTCCATGTAGTTGAGCGGTTTTGATTGAGTTTCTTAGTCCTGAGTTCTAGTTTGATTGCACTGTGGTCTGAGAGACAGTTTGTTATAATTTCTGTTCTTTTACATTTGCTGAGGAGTGCTTTACTTCCAACTATGTGGTCAATTTTGGAATAAGTGCGATGTAGTGCTGAGAAGAATGTATATTCTGTTGATTTGGGGTGGAGAGTTCTGTAGATGTCTATTAGGTCCGCTTGGTGCAGAGTTGAGTTCAATTCCTGGATCCCTTGTTAACTTTCTGTCTCATTGATCTGTGTAATGTTGACAGTGGGGTGTTGGAGTCTCCCATTATTATTATATGGGAGTCTAAGTCTCTTTGTAGGTCTCTAAGGACTTGCTTTATGAATCTGGGTGCTCCTGTATTGGGTGCATATATATTTAGGATAGTTAGCTCTTCCTGTTGAATTGATCCCTTTACCATTATGTAATGGTCTTCTTTGTCTCTTTTGATCTTTGATGGTTTAAAGTCTGTTTTATCAGAGGTTAGGATTGCAACCCCTGCTTTTTTTTTTTGTTTTCCATTTGCTTGGTTGATCTTTCTCCATCCCCTTATTTTGAGCCTATGTGTGTCTCTGCATGTGAAATGGGTCTCTTGAATACAGCAAACTGATGGGTCTTGACTCTTTATCCAGTTTGCCAGTGTGTGTCTTTTAATTGGACCATTTAGTCCATTTACATTTAAGGTACATACCGTTATGCGTGCACTTGATTCTGTCATTATGATATTAGCTGGTTATTTTGCTCATTAGTTGATGCAGTTTCTTCCTAGCATCCATGGTCTTTATATTTTGGCATGTTTTTGCAATGGCTGGTACCGGTTGTTCCTTTCCATGTTTAGTGTTTCCTTCAGGATCTCTTGTAGGGCAGGCCTGGTGGTGACAAAATCTCTAAGCATTTGCTTATCTGTAAAGGATTTTATTTCTCCTTCACTCATGTAACTTAGTTTGGCTAGATATGAAATTCTTGGTTGAAAATTCTTTTCTTTAAGAATGTTGAATATTGGTCCTGAACCTCTTGTGGCTTGTAGAGTTTCTGCCGAGAGATCTGCTGTTAGTCTGATGAGCTTCCCTTTGTCAGTAACCCAACCTTTCTCTCTGTCTGCCGTTAACATTTTTTCCTTCATTTCAACTTTGGTGAATCTGACAATTATGTGTCTTGGAGTTACTCTTCTCGAGGAGTATCTTTGTGTCATTCACTGTATTTCCTGAATTTCAATGTTAGCCTGCCTTACTAGTTTGGGGAAGTTCTCTTGCATGTTATCCTGAAGAGTGTTTTCCAACTTGGTTCCATTTTCCCTGTAACTTTCAGGCACACCAATCAGACGTAGATTTGGTCTTTTCACATAATCCCATATTTCTTGGATACTTTGTTCATTTCTCTTACTCTTTTTTCTCTACACTTCTCTTCTCACTTCATTTCATTCATTTGATCTTCAATCTCTGATACTCTTTCTTCCAGTTGATCAAGTCGCTTTACTGAAGCTTGTGCATTTGTCACTTCGTTCTCGTGTTATGGTTTTCATCTCTATCACTTCTTTTAAGGACTTCTCTACATTGGTTATTCTAGTTGGCCATTTATCACATATTTTTTCAAGGTTTTTAATTTCTTTTAGCTGGTTACATAGTTCTCCCTTTAGCTCTGAGAAGTTTGATTGACTGAAGCCTTCATCTCTCAACTCATCAAAGTCATTCTCTGTCCAGCTTTATTCTGTTGCTGGCAATGAGCTGCATTCCTTTGGAGGGGGAGATGTGCTCTGATTTTTTGAATTTCCAGCTTTTCTGCACTGCTTTTTCCCCATCTTTGTGGTTTTGTCTGCCTTTGGTCTTTGATGATGGTGATATACTAATGGGGTTTTGGTGTGGGTGTCCTTTCTGTTTGTTAGTTTTCCTTCTAACAGTCAGGACCCTCAACTGCAGGTCTGCTGGAGTTTGCTTGAGGTCCACTCCAGACCCTGTTCACCTGGATATCAGCAGCGGAGGCTGCAGAAGATACAATATTGCTGAACAGTGAGTGTTGCTGTCTGATTCTTGCTCTGGAAGGTTCGTCTCAGGGGTGTACCCAACTGTGTGAGGTGTGAGTTGTTGATCTGCACCTAGTAGGGGATGTCTCCCAGTTAGGCTACTCAGGGGTCAGGGACCCACTTGAGCAGGCAGTCTGTCCGTTCTCAGATTTCAACCTCTGTGCTGGGAGATTCACTGCTCTCTTCAAAGCTGTCAGACAAGGGCATTTACATCTGCCAAGGTTTCCGCTGCTTTTTGTTTAGCGATGCCCTGTCCCCAGAGGTGAAGTCTACAGAGGTGGGCTTCCTTGAGCTGTGGTGGGCTCCACCCAATTCGAGCTTCCTAGCAGCTTTGTTTACCTACTTAAGCCTCAGCAATGGCAGGTGCCCCTCCCCCAGGCTCGCTGCTGCCTTGCAGTTAGATCTTGGACTGCTGTGCTAGCACTGAGAGAGGCTCCGTGAGCATGGGACCCTCTGGGTCAGGTGTGGGATATAATCTCCTGGTGTGCCATTTGCTAAGACCCTTGATAAAGCACAGTATTAGTCTGGGAGTTACCCGATTTTCCAGGTGTTGTGTGTCTCAATTTCCTTCAGGTAGGAAAAGGAATTCCCTTCCCCCTTGCACTTCCCAGGTGAGGCGATGCCTCGCCCTGCTTCAGCTCTTGCTGGTCGAGTTGCACCCGCAGACCAGCACCAACTGTCCGACACGCCCCAGTGAGATGAACCCAGTACCTCAGTTGAAAATGCAGAAATCACCCATCTTCTGTGTCACTCACGCTGGGAGTTGAAGCCTGGAGCTGTTCCTATTTGGCCATCTTGGGCATGCCCCCCAGACAACATTCTTTTATGCCTCCTTTTTAGTTATCCCCACCTGCCCAGTTCCCTTATTAGGTCAAGACATTTTAACAAAATTATCTGCTACCCTGACTATTCCTGGACGGCAGCCACATATTGCTGCTCTTCTCCCCAACCCAAAGCCTCCTTCATGTCTTCCTCTTGTATACCCCCCACCTTAACCCACAAGTATAGGACACCTCTAATCCCTCCCTGGCAACCAATCACACACACATGACTGTCCCATTAAAACCTAATCACCCTTATCCTGCTCAACACCAGTATCCCATCCCTCAACAGATTTTGAAGGGATTAAAGTCTTCCAGAATCTTTGCCTTATCAACCAAATTGTCTTGCCTATCCACCTCGTGGTGCCAAACCCATATATTCTCCTATCCTCAATACCTCCCTCCACAACCCATTATTGTGTTCTGGGTCTCAAAGAAAGCATGTTTCTCAAAGATGCAACAATTATGCTGATAAGACAGCTAAAGAAGCAGCCAGTATTCCTACTTCTGTCCTCATGGTGAGTTTTTCTCCTTCTCATCAGTCATTACTCTCCCACTGAAGTTTCCACCTATCAGTCCTTCCCCACTCAAGGCAAATGGTTCTTGGACCAAGGAAAATATCTCCTTCTAGCCTCACAGGTCCATTCTATTTCTTTTCTTTTCTTTTCTTTTCTTTTTTTTTTTTTTTTTTTTTTTTTTTTGAGATTTAGTCTTGCTCTGTCACCCAAGCTGGAGTACAGTGGTGCGATGTCGACTCACTGCAAGCTCCACCTCCCAGGTTCATGCCATTCTCCTGCCTCAGACTCCAGAGTAGCTGGGACTACAAGTGGCTGCTACTGTGTCTGACTACTTTTTTGTATTTTTAGTAGAGACGGGGTTTCACCATGTTAACCAGGATGGTCTCAATCTCCTGACCTTGTGATCCACCCACCTCAGCCTCCCAACGTGCTACGATTACAGGCATGAGCCACCACACCTGGCCTTCTGTTATCATTTCATAACCTCTTCCATGTAGGTTACAAGCCACTAGCACATCTCTTAGTGCTAGTTTCCTTTCCATTTCCTTTCCATTGTGGAAATCTATCTTCAAGGAAATCACTTCTCAGTGTTCCATCTGCTATTCTACTACTCCTCAGGGATTTTTCAGACCTCCTCCCTTCCCTACACATCAAGCTCAGGGATTTGCCCCTACCCAGGACTGACAAATTAACTTTACTCACATGTCCCAAGTCAGGAAACTAAAATACCTCTTGGTCTGGGTAGACACTTTCACTGGATGGGTAGAGGCCTTTCCCACAGGGTCTGAGAAGGCCACTGCAGTCCTTTCTTCCCTTCTGTCAGACATAATTACTCAGTTTGGCCTTCTCACCTCTAAACAGTCTGATAAGGAACCAGCCTTTATTAGTTAAATCATCCTAGCAGTTTCTCAGGCTCTTGGTATTCAGTGGAACCTTCATACCTCTTACCATCCTCAATCCTCAGGAAAGGTAGAAAGGACTAATGAGCTTTTAAAGACACACCTCACCAAGCTCAGCCACCAACTTAAAAAGGACTGGACAGCACTTTTACCTCTTGCTCTTCTCAGAATTAGAGCCTGTCCTTGAGATGCTAAAGGTACAGTCCATTTGAACTCTTATATGGACACACTTTCTTGCTCAGCCCCAACCTCATCCCGGACACCAGCCCTCTAGGCTACTATCTTCCAGTCCTCCAGCAGGCCAGACAGGAAATTTTCCAGGCTGCTAGTCTTCTCTTGCCTACTCCAGATACCCAGCCATGTGAAGATACCCTAGCTGGACGATCAGTTCTTGTTAAGAGTCTGACCCTTCAAACTCTACAGCCTCAACGGACCAGACCCTAGTTAATCATCTATAGTACCCCAACTGCCATCCATCTGCAGGACCCTCCCCCATTAGATTCACCACTCCAGAATAAAGCTGTGACCGTCAGACAGACAGTCTCTCCTCTTCCTCCTGGAAGTTGGAAGTATTCACCCCTACTTCCCTTAAACTCACCTACATTCCTAAAGGATAATAGTAATCCTTATAAACCTAATACATGCTTTCATTTTTATTAGGTCTCTTCTTCCTTACTTTAACTGTTTACAATGGGGTTTACACAGTCACTTCCCCAACTTGGACTGCACCCCAAAAACTTGTCATCCCTGCTATCTTCTGTCTAGTCATACTCCTATTCACCATTCTCAACTAGTCTTAAATGCCCTGCCCCTGTTTACACTGCCAGTTTACACTTATCCTCCAAACCATCGTAGCAGTTATCACCGGGTACTCTCCCCAATCCACCACTTTTGACTCCCTCTTGGAATGGATAATCTTTGCTAACAGGGAACCCTCCAATACTCTCACCCTCATAAAGTCCTATTCTTTACTTTTATACTCACTCTTATTCTTGTTCCCATTTTTATGCCACCCTCTACCTCTCTCCAGCTATCTCCACCACACTATCAATCTCTCTCACTCTCTCTGAGCCCTCTATAATCCTTCTTTAACAAACAATTGCTGGCTTAGCATTTCTGTTTCCTCCAAAACCACCAAGGCCTTGACTTACTCACTGCTAGAAAAGGGGACTTTGTATATTTTTAAATGAAGAATGTTATTTTTACCTTAATTAATCTGGCCTGGTATATAACAACATATAAAAAAATGAAGGATAGAGCCCCAAAACTCACCAATCAAGCAAATAATTATGCTGAACCCCCTTGGGCACTCTCTAATTGGATATGCTGGGTCCTTCCAATTCTCAGTCCTTTAATACCTATTTTTCTCCTCTTATTTGCACCTTGTGTCTTCCATTTAGTTCCTCAATTCATACAAAATGACATCAAGGCCATCATCAATCATTCTATATGACAATTGCTCCTTCTAACAACCCCAAAATATCACCTCTTACCTCAAAAATCTTCTTCAGTTTAATCTCTCCCACTCTAGGTTCCCAGGCTGCCCCTAATCTCGTTCAAAGTAGCCATGAGAAACATCACCAATAATCTCTCCATACCAACCCCCAAAATTTTCACTGCCCCAACACTTTACCACTATTTTGTTCTGTTTTTCTTATTAATATAAGAAGACAGGAATGTCAGGCCCCTGAGTCCAAGCTAAGCCATCATAACCTCTGTGACCTGCATGTATATATCTAGGTGGCCTGGAGCAACTGAAGAACCATAAAAGATGACATTCCACCATTGTGATTTGTTCCTGCCCCACCCCAACATTCCTCCCCTGGACAATGAGTCTCATGATCTCCCAACCCTGCACTTTGTGACCCTGTCCCCACTCACAAAGGATAACAACCTTTAACTGTAATTTTCCACTACCTACCCAAATCCTGTAAAACTGCCCCATCCCATCTCCCTTTGCTGACTCTCTTTTCTGACTCAGCCCACTTGCACACAAGAGAAATAAACAGCCTTGTTGCTAACACAAAGCCTATTGGTGGACTCTCTTCACACGGACACGCGTGACAGCACCAACCACTGTGTTTTTGCCAATATGAGGATTTCAACTATTCAAACCATATTCAAATAAAGTGAGTCTCAAGGTGTAATTAATCTGGGTGTTTCTGTACCTTAATTCCATTTTCTGTATGTCATTTTGGTTTTTCTGTCCATAAGTCATTTTGTACTACGTGTCTGTGCTGGAGTGTCGCTAAGCCTACTCTGAATTTAGAGGATGCCTAATTTGAAAATTGTTTTTTGCTCAATTAAACTCTGTTAAATGTAAATTCTCAAGATTGTATTGTCTGTTCAAAGTTTATTGTAGTTTCATATACATTTTAGAATTGTATTTTCCATTATCATGAAGAAAATGTCACTGGAAATTTGATAGGGAGTTTATCAAATCTATAGATTGCTTTGGATGACATGACACTTTAACTAACATTTATTATTTCAATCTGTTGGCATAGATATTCTGAAGTCTGTCTCTTCTATAATTCATTTTTTATATATCTCATTGTAAGGATTGTTTATCTCATTAGGTAAATTCATTTTTGAAAATTTATTATTTTAATGCTATTGTAAATAAAATAATTTTCTTCCTCTACTTTGTCAGTTTGTTTTCAGTGTATGGAACCATAACTTATACTTGTTTGTTAATTTACCGGTTTGCTAACTTACTGAGTTTATTTATTAGCTTAGACAGTTTTGTTGTTGTTTTTGAGACAGAGTTTTTTGTTGTTGTTTTTGAGACGGAGTTTCTCTCTTGTTGCCCAGGCTTGAGTGCAATGGCTCAATTTCAGCTCACAGCAACCTCCACCTCCTGGGTTCAAGCAATTCTCCTGCCTCAGCCTCTCGAGTAGCTGGGATTACAGGCATGTACCACCATGCCCAGCTAATTTTTGTATTTTTAGTAGAGACAGAGTTTCTCGATGTTGGCCAGACTGGTCTTGAACTCCTGACCTCAGGTGATAGACCCGCCTTGGCCTCCCAAAGTGCTGGGATTACAGGCCTGAGACACCGCACCCAGCCTAGACAGGTTTACCACATGGTTTATGGTTTTTTATATAAGATTATATGATCCTTTTCTTTACCTTGTTGCACTCCTGAGAGCAAGATGGGTCACCAGCAGCTGTACTGGAGCCACCCGTGAAAATTAGGCCAGGGTTCTCACTCTTGTTGCATCTGTTCAAACCGGCATGGTCTGATCCAGAAATATGGCCTCCATATGTGCCTCCGATGTTTCCATCAGTACATGAAGGATATCGGTTTCATTACGTTGGACTAAATGATCTATGATCTTCCTTTAAAGGATTATCCAAAGCATCTACTCAATGAAAAACCATGATAGTTCTTTGTATATAAAATAAACATTTGAAAAGAAAAAAAGATTATATGATCTACAACCTTCAACTTTGAACTTATTCATCTTCAATTCCTTTTTTTTTTTTTTTTCTTTTTTTCTGAGACAAAGTCTCACTCCTGTCCCCAGGTTGGAGTGCACTGGCATGATCTCCGCTCACTACAACCTCTGCCTCCCAAGTTCAAGTGATTCCCCTGCCTCAGCCTCCCAAATAGTTGGGATTACAGGTGCCTGCCACTACGCCTGGATAATTTTTTTGTATTTTTAGTAGAAATGGGATTTCACCATGTTAAGCCAGGCTGGTCTCAAACTTCTGACTTCAGGCGATCTGTCTGCCTCGGCCTCCCAAAGTGCTGGGATTACAGGTGTGAGCCACCGTGCCTGGCTTCATCTTCAATTTCAATTGCTCTTTTATATTCTTGGCTGGGCATAGTGGCTCATGCCTATTATCCCATCACTTTGGGAGGCCAAGGTGGGCAGATCATGAGGTCAGGAAATCAAGACTATCCTGACTAACACAGTGAAACCTGTCTCCACTAAAAATACCAAAAAAAAAAAAAAATTAGCCTGGCATGGTGGGGGTGCCTGTAGTACCAGCTACTTGGGAGGCTGAGGCAGGAGAATGGTGTGAACCTGGGAGGCGGACCTTGCAGTGAGCTGAGATCATACCACTGCACCAGCCTGAGTGACAGAAAGAGATTCAATCTAAAAATAAAAAAAGACATTGTAGCCAACAAATACATGCAATTATTATATTTTGATTAAAAACATAATCTTTTAAAAGGAGTAATTATTTTTTATTCAATGAATCTTTGATATAGTCACTTTAAATTCTTAGGTGTGAAGCCTATAAATGTTCAATGGCTTAGATAATGTCTTACACTGCATATCCTATATGCTAATCACTGTGACTGTCAGATTCTCTTTTGTTCATAGCGTTTTTAAATATAATATTTTGTTTTTCTTATTAAAATTCATTTTTCTGTCATGCCTAAATATTGATAAAAATACAGAAGATTGGTTTGCCTGATTTATTAATTCCAAGGTCAAATAGCAGTTTTGCTTTTTTTCTTTTTATTCAGTAACTCATTTGTTTCACACAGTAAACACGAGAATTAAATAACACAATTATAGTTATATTCTCATGCTAACAATGGAGAAACATTTGAGTTATTTTTTAATAGTGTTAAAGTCTTATTTTATATTTTATTACAGATTATTTCATGTCAAGTAACTAGAATATGAATTTTAATAATATACTATGAAATTAGAAAATGTGATAGTCACAGATTACAGAAGTACACTGAAGAAATAGATTCTATTAAGAGGTGTACATTTATATATACACACACTTTTTATTATATCTACAATTAAATGGAGTATATAAATAGCCATATAACAAGTAAAGTAAAAAGGTTACTTAAAATGTTTTTACATAAAAAGCTCAGTGTCAAGTTGCTTAAATTTTAAATGTTACCAACACTTAATGAAAAGTTGATACCAATTTCCCCCAAAAACTGTCAGCAATAGAAGAGGTAACATTTCCCAATTCATCTATTAGCCAGGATTACCATGATCCCAAAACCAGACAAAAGAATCAGAAATAATGAAGACTATGGAACAATGTCCCATATAAATGTAGATGCAGAAATTTTCAGAAACACTAGCAAATTAACTCAGCAACATATGAAAATGAGTACATACCATGACCAGGTAATATTTGTTCACAAATTTAGCGTTAGCTTAATATTTAAAAAATCAACTAACATATTACAAAATATTACTTACTGACAGGTTTTGTCCTGGTCACTTCATCTGTTCAGGACCCAAGAAACTGTTCTACTCTTGCGTCTCTAAGAAGCCAGATGCTTAACCATGAGAACCAGGAATAAGAAAGCTGAAGGAGCCAGAGGAGGAAGCCAGCTACACAGAAAGAGAGGTGACAGGACCTCCAGGTGCAGGATGCTTCGGGCAGGGAGGCGGTCAGGGCTGGCATTTGTCTGGGTCAGGTAGCATGAGGTGGATCTGAGGGTACTCATGGACAGGATGTTCCAGAAATGAAAAGAGCAGAAGCTCCAGCTTTTAGTTGCATGGTCATTACCATGACCAAATAATGTGAAAAGGACTGACTCTCCAACAAATGGCACCAGAGAGCTTAATGTTTAAATTAAAAAAAAAAAAAAAAAAAAATCTTGGGACTGGGCCCGGTGGCTCACTCCTGTAATCCTGGCACTTTGGGAGGCTCAGGTGGCAGATCACTGGAGATCACGAGTTTGAGACCAGCCTGACCAACATGATGAGAACCCCATCTCTACTAAAAATACAACATCAACTGGTCATGGTGGCACGTACCTGTATTCCTGGCTACTCGGGAGGCTGAGTCAGGAGAATTGCTTGAACCCAGGAGGCAGAAGTTGCAGTGAGCCAAGATCATGCCACTGCACTCCAGCCTGGGCAACAGAGCAAGACTCTGTCTCAAAACAAAAAACAAAAACTTGGACCCTTTTTTTGGCATATTATACAAAAAATGTCTATATATGCAAAGCAGAAGCTGGAAGTAACAGTTGCATACTCATGTTGATAATCTTATTATTCATAAAATCAAACCTTGGAAGCTGCTTAAATGATTTTTTGATGTGTAAATGAATTTTTTTTCTGTTTAATTGAGACAGGGTCTCACTCTGTCATCCAAGTTGAAGTGCAGTGGCACCATCTCAGCTCACTGCAACTTCTGCCTCCGGGATTCAAGTGATTCTCCTGTCTCAGCCTCTGGAGTAGCTGGGATTACAAGCATGTGCCACCACACCCAGATAATTTTTGTATTTTTAGTAGAAACGGGGTTTCACCGTGTTGACCAGGCTGCTCTGGAACTCCCGACCTCAGGTGATCTGCCCACCTCTGCCTTCCAAAGTGCTGGGATTACAGGCTTGAGCCCCCACACCCAGCCATATAAATGGATTTTTAAAATAACATATACATGCGATGAAATATAATTATACCTTATAAAAGGAAATTATGTCACATGCTACAATAAAGATAAACCTTTAGGGCCAGTGTGGCAGCTCACTCCTGTAATTCAAACAGTTTGAGAGGGTGAAGCAAAAAAATGTTTTGAGCCCAGGAGTTTATGACTAGCTGGGCAACACACACACACACACACACACACACACACACACACAGGATAAACCTTTAGGACATTATGTTAAGTAAATTATGCCAGGAACAAAATAACAAAGAGCATATAATTTGAGTTATATGAGTTATCTTCAGTAGTCATGTGATACCTTACCTTGTTTTAAACTGAGTGGCTCTCTCCCAGTAGAGAGTCGGACAGACTCCATTTTAGTTTCTTCACTTGTAACCCCTTTCACCTCCTTCCAGGCATAGGTAGTGTAAAACTGACTCAAAGCAGATCCAGGAACACACCTGCTGATAAGATCACCCAAAACCCCTACGTTTATCTCTTTGTGATAGTTTAAGTCCCTGCACCTAGAATTGTTTGTTTTTTAGTAACTGCATTTGTAACCAATTAATTTTTTAACTTACTGCCAGTTCTGCTTCTGTAAAAATTGCTTCAGCTAAAATCCCCCTCCCCTATTTAGACCATGGTATAAAAACAAAACTAACCTCTTCCTCAGGGCAGAGAGAATTTTAGGCGTTAGCTGCTTCTGGGTCGCCAGCTAATCAAATACTCTAATTTGTTTCAAAATGTGGCGGTTCTCTACAACTCGCTTGGTTACAACATTTGGAGGCCCCAGTGAGATGTTTGCCACCGTGCGAGAGCCGGACGCATTCCAGGCTCCCCCAGACTGAGGGCAGACTTATAGGGGAGGCACCCCGAAGATGTTCCAGGGCCCCATAAGACCCTGTCTTCCAGAGGGGAACGGATCGACCACTGGTGTGTGCCCATAAAAATTCAACTCCTGAGTTCTCTGGTCCTGGGAAGGTAAGTCAGATCTGACTCTGTTTCTCTGGGAGGGATGTGGCTCTGACAGGGACCCTCCCTCTTTGACTCTGCCCACATTCCAGGACGCTGGAGGACAGAGTCCTGCTTTTCTGTGAGGCATCTCTGTGTCTCTCTGGGAGGGAAGTGGCCCTGATGGGGGCCCTCTCTTGACTCAGTCCATATTCCAGGATGCTGGAAGACTGAGTCCTGGTTTCTGGCAGGCCAGTCTCTCCACTAAAGACTAGTCTGTCTGTCTCTGTCTCTGTCTCTGTCTCTCTCTCCTCTCTGCTTATCTCTCCTCCTTTTCAAGTTCCAGTTTCCTGGAGACCTCTGTTTCAGAATAAGAAAAAACTGTTATAAACTGTGTGAATGGTGAGTGGATGATGAAGTCAAGGGCTTGTGCTTGAACTTCCAGTTTGTAGCTCCATGGCGAAAGCTACGGAGTTTGAGTGGGCCCTGGCCTGCTGTTCCGTGGTGACCTCATAAGGCTTAAGGCAGCATCAGGCATAGCTCGATCCGAGCCGGGGGTTTATACCAGCCTGCCAGTGCTAAGAGGAGCCTGAGTCCCCTCAGGGGGAGCGGCCAGGCGGGCACCTGACTGATCCCATCACGGGACACCCCTTTGTCTGTCTAATAAAAACTGCCATAATTGTTTATATACCCTAAGGTCTATTGTTTGTTTTACGTTGATTGTCCTGCTTGGTGTCTATCATCTCATTTAGTGTCTAAGTTTCATATGTCAGGTCACCGATACTGCCCAAGGTGACTGGGAAAGAACTTCTTCAAGGTCCTCAGTACTGATTCTCTACCACAGGAGGTCAAATTTCTCATCAGTCATTTGGGCTGGCCGTCCCAGTCCTGCCTTTTTTGTCAGAAAGAAATCAAGTGCTGTTACAGGAAGGAGTGGGAAATACTCACCCATTTAGAACTTCTGGCACCATAAAGGCTGCTGGAATTTAGATTGCCACATCCCATGCCCTAGTAACTGGACTGCCTCCACATTAGATCAGTGGTAGGTCCAAAATAGTCATGCTGCAGACCTCCTTGCCCACCTTTTCTGTCATCCTGTAACGTTTCCCCTGCCTTTGAATAGAAGACTGTGCAGAGAAGCCTAGGCTCCTACTCCTTTTCTCCCTCTGGACTCCTATTCTGTTTCCCCATGGCTACTCTCCTACCTTAGGAGAGATCCGAGTGGTCCCTTTCCTCCTCATCCTTATCCCTTACCCGGCACATCTCGTTTTCCTGTGTCACAGCAAGTCCAGAGCCTCTAAACTTTAGCCCTGCTCTCCCTCCTAAAACCCTTGAAAGAAAAGGCTGAGTTTGAACTTTTTGCCTTTGAATCACGCAGACACCAAAAATACTTCGGGTATAGCTCAAGGGAAGGAGGTCCAGCCGGCCAAAGAGGCCTTGGGTCAGCCGCTACTCCTCCTCCCTAAATCTTGAAGCTTAAGAAAACCAACTTCATGTGGCAAGAAGTATTAGCTGTGGTGGTTTTCCTGCTCTTTCTGATTGTATTTCTGTTCTTCTGATACGCCAGCCCCCCAAGTTGTGAATCTTTCTGTCCGTGCCAGGTTTAATATCTCTGTTCACCCTTATTAAACTGCCTCTAAAATAGGAAACTTCTCTTCCTGGCCCTGTAAAGAGTGGAGTCCTCTCCAGTGTATGTTGTAGAATTTCTCTATAGGCTTCTCAGAGGATTATGGAGTCTGCCTGAAAAAAGGCAAACTCTGGACATTCTGTGAAGTAGAATGGCCACAGTATGGAACCAGGTGGCCCCCAGAAAGGTCATTTAACCCCACAGCTGTTCAGGCAGGTCATTACTGGAAGCCCCGGTCACCCCGATCAGTTTCCCTACATTGATCAATGGCTAGATTTGCTCCGGAGCCCTCCTCCCTCACTCCGTTCATGTGTCATTCATGATCCCACTTCCAAGGTCCCTTGAGCTGCTCTGTATTTTTACCCCGACCCTCAGTCCCCTCGGCTCCTCCTGTACTGCCTCCTTCTGAAGAAGAAGAAAGTTTTCCTCTCCCAGTTCCACCGCCCTATAACCCTCCTGCTCCCCTGGCTTCTTCCCTTGTTTCCTTGACTACATCTCCAATGAGCTCTCTGCCGATAGCCTCCCAATTGCTGTAGAGGCAGGAGGAGGTAGCCACCCCCTCCTCCCACTGAGAGAGGTTCAAATCCCTCCAGGTGAAGAGTGCTCAGCTCCCTTCTTAGTTTATGCCCCTTTCTCTACCTCTGACCTGTACAACTGGAAGGCTCATAATCCCCCCTTTTCTAAAAATCCCCAGGTTTTGACTTCACTAATGGAGTCCATGCTCTGGACTCACTGCCCCACCTCGGATGACTGTCAGCAACTCCTTTTACCCCTTCACCTCTGAACAGAGGGAGCTATCCAAAGGGAGGCCAGAAAGTATTACCTTATAACAGCTAGTAGGCCAGAAGAGGAAACCCGAGACCAAATTGAAGAGGTTTTTCCCTCTACCTAATTTTGCCTAATTAGGACCCAAATTCCTTAGGTGGAAGGAGAACTTTAGATGATTTTCAGTGATATCTCCTTGTAGGTATCAAAGGAGTCACTCGAAAACCTATAAATTTGTCTAAGACAACTGAAGTTGTCCAGGGGCCTAACTAGTCACCAGGAGCATTTTTAGAATGCCTCCAGGAGGCCTATCAGACTTACACCCCTTTTGACCCTACAACTCCCAAAAATAGCCATGCTCTTAATTTGGCATTTGTGGCTCAGGCAGCCCCCAACGTTAAAAGAAAATTACAAAAGCCAGAGGGATTTGCCAAGATGAACATCGGTCAGCTTTTAAAGATAGCCCAAAAGGTTTTTGACAACCAAGAGTTTGAAAAGCAGAAACAAGCAGCTCAGGCAGCTGAAAAGGCCGCTGACAAAGCATCAAAAATACAGGCAAAAATCATAGTGGTTGCTATTCAGGAAGTCAAGAAGGAAAGGCCCCTGTCACAGAAAAATGGTCAAGGAACCCTGGGTCCCCGCCAAAAAGGCCAGAAAGAGGAGCGGGCTCCCCTGGAGAAAAACCAATGTACTTATTGCAAGCAGATAAGACACTGGAAAAAGTAATGCCCATTTAGGCCAGAGGAAAAATCAGAAGAGAAAAAAGTCCTCACCCTCCCCGCTGCAGAGGAATCTGATAAGTGACAGGGCTAGGGCTCCTTTCCACTTAGCCCCTGGGAGCCCATGGTGACCGTCACAATAGGGGGCCAGCCCATATGCTTCCTAATTGACACCAGGGTAGAATACATAATACTACAGATGCCCCTAGGCAGTGTCTCTAGTAAGAAAGTGGCTGTACAGAATGCTAGTTGAGTTATTCAAGAATATTCTGTCACCCACTCATGAGAGATGAGTTTAAGACAGAAAAGAGTAACCTACTCATTCTTTGTGGTCCCAGAGTGTCCCTTTCTCCTGCTAAAATGAGACCTGCTCCACAAGCTGCAGGCATCTGTTTCCTTCTCAGCCCAACAAGCTCACCTCATGCTAGGAGACACAACACCTCCCACTGCCCAGATCCTGCTAACCATCCCTCTGTCAGAAGAATATCTCTTAGTTTCACCTTCACAACTGCCAGAAAATAAAACTAATCCTCTCCTACTGGACTTAAAGACTCTCTTTCCTCAAGTCTAGGCTGAGTCAAACCCCCCGGGACTGGCTATGCACCATCTGCCAGTAGTAGTAGAACTCCTGGCCAATGCCTTGCCAGTCCAGGTAAAGCAATATCCTATGAGTCAGCAGGCTAAGAAAGGAATCAATCTCCATATTCAGTGACTGTTACAGGCTGGCATACTTACACCATGTCAGTCCACCTGGAATACTCCATTTTTGCCAGTCCAAAAACCCACAACAAATGACTACTGGCCTTAAAGGAAGTTAACACATGGACAGTCACTGTCTGCCCGACAGTCCCTAACTCTTATACTTTACTCAGCCTGCTCCCACCAGAACACACAGTGTACACTGTCCTTAATTTAAAAAATGCTTTCTTTGCTATTCCTCTAGCCCCCAAAAGTCAACCTATATTTGCCATTGAATGGACAGATCCTGGCTCAGAAGACACCACCCAATTGACCTGGACTCAGTTACCTCAAGGTGTTAAAAATTCCCCCACCCTTTTTAAGGAAGCCCTCCAACAAGCTCTTGTACCATTTTGAGACAAACACCCTAATTGTCCTCTTCTTCAATATGTAGATGACCTTTTATTAGCTACTGAAACTACTGACAGCTGCCTGCAACATACCAAAGACCTACTTTACCTTCTTCAGGAACTCAGGTATGGAGTCTCAGCCAAAAAAGCCCAGCTTTGTCTTCCCAGAGCCTCCTACCTAAGATATAAAATAAACAGAGGAAAACAGGCACTCACCGGTGCTCGTAAGGAAGCCATCCTACAAATCCCCACTCCCACCACCAAAAGACAGGTACGGGAATTCCTGGGGGTCATAGGATACTGTCGCCTGTAGATATTAAGGTTCATAGAAATTGCTAAACCCCTGTACACTGCTACCAGAAGGAATGGCCCACTAGTTTAGACTGACACTGTAGAACAGGCTTTCCAAAACCTGAAAAAGGCACTAACTGAGGCCCCCACTCTAGCCCTCCCTAATATCTCAAAATCATTTCACCTTTTTATTCATAAAAGCCAAGGAGTTGCTAAAGCGTTGCTCACTCAGACTTTAAGACCCTGGAGATGCCCAGTAGCCTATTTGTCTAAGAGACTGGACCCTGTGGCCTCTGGATGGCCAAGCTGTCCGCAAGCCATAGCAGCAACCACAAGCCTGGTCCAAGAGGCTGATAAATTGACTCTAGGCCAAAATTTAACCCTTACAGCTTCACATGACATAGAGACCTTGCTACAAAGTGCTTCTAGCAAATAGATGTCTAATTCTTGCATCCTGCAGTATCAGAGTTTATTGTTAGATCAGCCTCATTTGACTTTCCCTCCCACAAGGTGTTTAAATCCAACTACTTTACTTCCTGATCCAGACTTCGCTACACCTGTCCATGATTGCCAAGAACTGTTAGAAACTATGGAAACTGGCCAACCTGATCTCCAAGATTTGCATCTAAAGAAGGTGGACGCCACCTTATTTACAGATAGTAGTAGCTTCCTCGAACAAGGAGTATGGAAGGCTGGTGCGGCCGTTACCATGGAGTCTAAAGTGCTATAAGCCCAGGCATTGCCAACAAATACTTCAGCCCAGAAGGCTGAATTGATCGCTCACCCTCACTCAAGTTCTCCAATAAAGGCAAATGTATTAACATTTACACTGACAGCAGGTATGCCTTTGCTACTGTACATGTACATAGAGTCATTTATCAAGAGTGTAGGCTACTCATCTCAACAAGAAAGACTATTAAAAACAAAGAAGAAATTTTATCCCTGCGTGAAACTGTCTGGCTTCCTCATAAGGTAGCTGTAATTCACTGCAAAGCACATCAAAGAGAAGACAGAGCCGTTGCCCGTGGTAAGCAAAGAGTAGACTCTGCACGCCAAGAAGCCACTCAGCTCCCAGTCGTGCCCTTAGTCCTATGGCCTGCCATGTCTTTTCCACAACCCAACTTGCCAAATCACCCAAAATACTCCACAGAAGAAGACAAACAGGCTTCAGATCTAATACAAATCAAGAAAGTTGATAGATTCTTACTGTTTCCAGAGTCTTCATACCTCGAGCCCTCAGAAAAACTCTAATCAATCATCTACATTCTACCACCCATTTAGGAGGAGTAAAATTCATCCAGCTACTAAGGAATCGTTTCAAGATACCCCACCCTCAGGACTTAGCTAACCAAGCAGCTCTCCAGTGTACAGCTTGTGCTCAACTAAACTCTAAGCAAGGTCCCAAACCCAACCCAGGCCTCCGTCTCTGTGGAGACTCACCAGGAGAAAGGTAGAAAATTGACTTTACAGAGATAAAACCACACCGGGCAAAGTATAAGTGCCACCTGGTGTAGTAGACACCTTTTCCAGGTAGACTGAGGCATTTGCCACCAGAAACGAAACTGCCACTTGAGTAGCTAAATTTTTACTAAATGAAATCATCCCAAGACACAGGCTGCCTGTTGTCATAAGGTCTGGTAATAAGCCAGCCTGCACCTCATCCGTAGTTCAGTCAGTCAGCAACGCATTAGACATCAAATAGAAGCTCCATTGGGCCTACCGACCCCACAGCTCTGGACAAGTAGAATGCATGAACTGCACCCTAAAAAATACTCTTACAAAATTAATTCTAGAAACTAGTTAGAATTAGATGAGACTACTTCCTTTAGCCCTTCTTAAAGTAAGATGCACCCCTTACCGAGCTAGGTTTACACCTTTTGAAATTATGTAGAGAAGGGCTCCACCTATCCTGCCTAGGATGCCTAGACATCCATTTAGCAGAAATCTCTCAAGTGAATTTATTACAGTACTTGCAGTCTCTCCAACAAGTACAAGACATCATCCAGCTGCTTGTCCAGGGAGCACACCCAAATCCAGTTCCTGACCAGACAGGACCCTGCCACTCTTTCCAGCCAAGTGACCTAGTGTATGTTAAAAATTTCCAGAAAGAAGGACTCATTCCTGCCTAGAAAGGACTTCATACTGTTATCCTCACCATGCCTTCAGCTCTAAAGCTAGATGGCATTCTTGCTTAGATTCATCACTCTCGCATCAAAAAGGCCAGCAAAGCCCAGTAAGAAACATAGATCCCCAAGCCTAGGCCAAGCCTCTTAAAACTGCACCTAAGTCGGCGAAGCCATCAAATTAATTCTTTTTGTTTACTTCTTTTGTTTGTTTCCACCTATCACGTCCTCTGCTCCATCCTACTCTTTTCTCCTTACTTCTTTCACGACAGGACGTGTATTTGCAAACACTACTTGGAAGGCAGGAACCTCCAAAGAAGTCTCTTTTGCAGTTGATTTATGTGCTTTATTCCCAGAGCCTGCCCATACGCATGGAAAGCAATGCAATCTGCCAGCCACAGGAGCAGGGAACGTTGACCTGGCTGCAGGATTCGGACATACAGGAAGCCGGACTAGATGCAGGAGCTCTAAAGGTGCAGAAAAAAAGACTCCAGAGCACTGATTTTTACCTTTGTCCTAGAAATCACTCTGACTCTAGTTGTCGAGATTCCTATCAGTTTTTCTGCCCTCACTAATTGTGTGTAACCCTGGGCACTTACTCTGGAGGATCAACCTGGTGCTCAATCCTCTCCATAACTCGCAGTTCCCATCCTCGACCATGTACTCTAAGGAACTGCAGCCCTCTTACTATAACTGTCCGTAACCGTAATTCAGCTCAATAGTATTATGGCATGTCATAAGGATTAAGACTTTACATCTCAGGATTTAATGTTAGAACTATGTTCCCCATTCAGAAAAAAGTCCTAGTCCCATGAGGCCCTCCTAAGTCAATCAGACCTCTAACTGATTTAGGCGACCCTATGTTCTAAACACACCCAGACAAGGTCAATTTAACTGTCCCACCACTCCTAGTTCCAAAATCCCAATTACAATGACAACATCTCCAACCTAACCTGATGTCCAATCTGGACAAAATGCATCACCTTCTTAATCTCACCCAGCCTAAACTAGTCTGAGATTGTTAGTTGTGCCTAAAAGCAAAACCCCCATATTATGTTAAAGAGTAGAGGCCATGTTCAAGGTTAACTCTCTCTCTTGTCATACACTAGCCCATGCCCTCACACTAGGAGATGTGTTAAGGAACCCCTCCTGACTAATTAGCAACAGGTATAACTTATCTGCATCTCCCTTTCAGGCCACCTGTAATCAATCTCTACTTACTTCCTTAAACGCATCAGTTTCCTACCAGGCACCTAACAATACCTGGTTGGCTTGTACTTCAGGCCTCACTCACTGCATCAATAGGACTAAACCCGGAGCTCTCCTGTGTGTGTTAGTTCATGTACTCCCCCAAGTCTATGTGTACAGCAGGCCAGAAAGGCAACTTCTTACCGCTCTCCCTGAATTGCATTCCAGGTTTCGTAAAGCTGCCCCACTCCTAGTACCCATCCTAGCCGGCATGGAGGGGTAGGTCCTAGCTATGCTGACCTTAGCATAGCTCGGTCAGCAGCCATTGGCACGGCTGCCCTAGTTAAAGAAAAGACTAGACTAATGTCCCTGTCTTAGCAAGTAGATGCTGATTTAAGCAACCTCCAGTCAGCCATAAATACGCTACATACCCAGGTAAAGTCTCTAGCTGAAGTAGTTCTTCAAAACCGCTGAGGCTTATTTCTACTATTTCTCTCCCAAGGAAGATTATGTGCAGCCCTAGGAGAGAGTTGCTGTTTCTATGCCAACCAGTCTGGAGTCATAAAAGATAACTTCCAAAGAGTTCAAGAAAATCTAAATAGATACCAACAAGAATGAGAAAGTAACCCCCTAGTATCAAATCATGTTCAAGTAGAATCCATGACTAACTAATTATTAGATTGGCAAGACCCCTTCTCCTCCTCTTAAGTTTAATCTTCAGGCCTTGTATATTAAATTGTGCCTTAACTTTGTAAAACAGTGCATAACTTCTGTCAAACTTATGTATCTCAGAACCTAGTATAACCCCCTTGCTATAACTGAAGAATCAAAGATTTCATTCCCCAAAACATAAGTAAGGAATGTGATATCTTACCTTGTTTTAACCTGAGTGGCTCTCTCCTAGCAGAGAGAGAGCCGGACAGACTCCATTTTAGTTTCTTCACTTGTAACCCCTTTCACCTCCCTCCAGGCATAGCTAGTGTAAAACTGACTCAAAGCACGTCCAGGAACACACCTGCTGATAAGATATTGAGGCGAGCTGCACCAGCAGCTTCTGGGGACGCACTAGGTGGACGGCACCCAAAACCCCTACACTTATCTCTTTGTGATAGTTTAAGCCCCTGCACCTGGAACTGTTTGTTTTTTTGTAACTGCATTTGTAACCAATTAATTTTTTAACTTTTTGCCAGTTCTGCTTCTGCAAAAATTGCTTCAGCTAAAATCCCCCTCCCCTGTTTAGACCACGGTATAAAAACAAAACTAGCCCCTTCCTCTGGTCCAAGAGAATTTTGGGCATTAGCTACCTCTCAGTTGCCGGCTAATGAAAGACTCTTTAACTTGTCTCAAAGTGTGGCATTTCTCTATAACTCGCTTAGTTACAGCAGTCAAACTGATAAAAATTGAAAGTAGAATGGTGTTTGTCAACAACTGGGGTAGGGGGTAAAAGGGGAAGTTCTTGGTTAATGGGTTTGAGTTTTGAGTTCTACTTTTGCAAAATGTAAAAATTCTAAAGGTCTGTTGCATAATTTTTTTTTCATACCAACTTTTGCTGTGTCACCCAGGCTGGAGTGCAGTAGCGTGATATGGGCTCACTGCAACCTCCACCTCCCGGATTCAAGAGAGGGGATTCTCCTGCCTCAGCCTCTTGAGTAGCTGGGATTGCAGGCACCTGCCACCATGCCCGGCTAATTTTTGTATTTTGTAACAATTTTAATACACTTTTTAGTAGTATTATACTACTAAACTATAAACTTCATGATCAAATATATGTAATAACACTTTTAAAAGCATAATTATTAAAGGTATACAATTTTTAATAGGATTGACCTTACATCTTCTTTGCTTTATGATTATGTAAAGTTTCATTTCCATTATCATGCCTCTTCCTTTCCTTTCCTTTCCTTCTCTTCTCTTCTCTTCTCTTCTCTTCTCTTCTCTCTCTTCTCTTCTCTCTCCCTTCCTTCCTTCCTTTCTTTCTTCTTTCTTTCTTTAGATGGAGTCTCACTCTGTCCCCCAGGCTGAAGTGCAGGTGGCATGATCTCGGCTCACTGGAACTTTTGCCTCCCAGGTTCAAGCAATTTTTCTGCCTCAACTTCCAAGTACTTGGGACTACAGGTGTGTGCCACCATGCCCGGCTCATTTTTGTATTGTTAGTAAAGATGGGGTTTCACTATATTGGCCAGGCTGGTCTCAAACTCCTGACCTTGTGATCTACCCTCCTTGGCCTCCCAAAGTGCTAGGATTATAGGTGTGAGCCACCGCTCCTGGCCATTCTACCTTCTCTTTCTAATCCTACTGAGATTTTCTTAATTCGTTTTTATTCTTGCATAATGAATAAATTCAATGCACTTCTCTGAGATTTATTTTTAACAACGAAATTTTTACTTTTACTTTTTTTTTTAGGTGAAAGCAAGTTTATTAGGAAAGTAAACAAACAAAATAATTGCTACTCTACAGGCCTACCTTTGATTTTTGTACCTACAAGTTGTTTTTGAAAAGAGATCATTTGATAAATACTAATAGTAATTGCCTGCTATGCAAGGCTGTGTAAAATCAGTATCCAAAATTACAATTCTTCTTCCAAGTAAAGCTCTAGGAGCCCCTATAATGCTTTCAGTCTAGTGCCAAATCTAAAATTCATTTTCTGCAAAGAGCTGTTCCTTTCACTCAAAAACACAGATAACGCACTGAGCAGGCTTGTCTGTACTTATTTGGGAACCGGTTTACTCATTGTGCCCTAAGTACAATAATTCCTTCCTTCCTTCCTTCCTTCCTCCCTCCCTCTTTCCCTCCCTCCCTCCCTTCCCTCCCTCCCTCCCTCTCTCCTTAGCCACCCCACCCGGCTAAGATTTGTTTCTTGTTCATAGAATTGTTACACAGATTAACTGCATTTTTACTAGTTTTTATCTTTATTCCAAAATCCAGGCTGGTGAAGCAGCCTCTGTCTACATCTTTCTGATTTTCATGGCTTAGAGAAAAGAAGTGGTTGGCAGGGCATGGAGACTCATGCCTGTAATCCTAGCACTTTGGGAGGCTGAGACAGGCAGATCATGAGGTCAGGAGGTCGAGACCAGCCTGGCCAACATGGTGAAACCCCATCTCTAGTAAAGATACAAAAAATTAGTCAGGCATGGTAGCGGGTGCCTGTAGTCCCAGCTACTCGGAAGGCTGAGGCATGAGAATCGCTTGAACCTGGGAGGTGGAGGTTGCAGTGAGGTGAGATGGCACCATTGCACTCGAGCCTTGGTGACAGGGTGAGACTCCATCTCAAAGAAGAAAAAGCAATCAACCACACATTGACTCTTAAAATGTATGCTCAGAAGTGACACACATTACTTTAGTCTATTTTCACTGGCCAAATAAAGTTAAAAGGCCAAGTCTGATCTCTATGGGGTAGGAAAATATAATTCTCTTGGGAGGGTCATCAAATATCAGGAAACAATAATACAACTTACCACAAAACCTTCCTACTCAACTAAATATTAAATTATACTACATTCATTCATAAACAAATGAACTTTGAATTTAATACTATTTATTAGTAATAATATTTAATATCTATTGTTTGCTTATTATCTGCTAGAATAAATGATATGCATTTTAGTTTTTACTTTTTTTAGATACGGTCTCACTCTTTTATTCAGGCTGGAGGGCAGTGGTGTAATCACAGCTCATGGCAGTCTCAGTCTCTTGCTGAAATGATCCTCCCACCTCAGCCTCCTGGGTAGCTGAGACTACAGGTGTGCACCACTGCGCCTGGCTAATGTGTTTTATTTTTTGTACAGATGGGGTGTAGCTATGTTGCCCAGGATGCTATCCAACTCCTTTGCCCCAGCAGTCTACCTGTCCTGGTCTATCATAGTGCTGGCATAAGCTGCAGTGCCCAGCCATTGATAAGTGTCTTTTTGTTTGTTTGTTTTTGTTTTGTTTTGTTTTGAGATGGAGTCTCACTCTGTGGCCCAGGCTGGAGTTCAGTGGCATGATCTTGGATCACTGCAACCTCTGCCTCCCAGGTTCAAGCAATTCTTCTGCCTCAGCCTCCCGAGTAGCTGGGACTACGGCACCTGCCACCATACCTGGCTAAGTTTTGTATTTTCAGTAGAGACCAGGTTTCACCATATTGGCCAGGCTGATGTCGAACTCCTGTCCTCCAGTGGTCTGCCTGCCTCGGCCTCCCAAAGTGCTGGGATTACAGGCATGAGCCATTACACCTGGCCCATGATAAGTATTTTACATGTGCTATTTCATTTAAATGGAAGAGGCTGGCATAGAATTATCCCTATTTTAAAGATGATACTAGTAAAATTTAGTGATGTTTTGAGTTGCATAAATAATATAAGTAATGAAGTAGAGCTGCCTCAAATCCTTACTAAATTGCCATATGCACACTCATAGTGACAATGTGTCAGTTTATAAATGCACATGAAGTTGTACCCAAAGCTACTGATAATTTCTTTCTTTACTAATTTGGATTATCCTTGGAGCTGCCATGAATAAAATATCCATCTAGAGCCCACAAAAGAGCAGCACACCTGAGAATAACATGAAAACAATGAAGCAGCCACTTTTAGTGAGCTTGGCAGAACCATGAGTTCAAACTCTATTGACCATACTTCTAAACCATCCAGGGCTCCAGGACAACTAAAACTGTGGCTTCTAATAATGGAGAACCACCTATGACATTTAAGGTGTGACTTTTTAAAACTGAAAAGAACAAATATGATTACTGCTAACATTTTTATTTTGTTTATTTGAATTTGGGGATGAATAAGTAGATGCAAGAGAGGGGAATTACATGTCTTAATAGTCTTCTGAAGTAATAAATAATTTGATTTGGTCTATCAGAAGTCTATTGGCTACTACTAAACAAACCACAGTTAGCCCAGGTTCAAGCAATTCTCCTGCCTCAGCTTCCTGAGTAGCTGGGATTACAAGCATGAGCCATCACTCAAGGCTAATTTTTTTTCTTTTTTCTTTTTTTTTTGAGATGGAGCCTCACTCTCTAGCCCAAGCTGGAGTGTACTAGTGTGATCTTGGCTCACTGCAACCTCCACTTCCTGGGTTCAAGCGATTCTCCTGCCTCAGCCTCTGAGTAGCTGGGACTACAGGTACCTGGCTAATTTTCTGTATTTTTAGTAGAGACGCGGTTTCACCGTGTTGGCCAGGATGGTCTTGATCTTCTGACCTCATGATCTGCCCACCTCGGCTGGCATGAGCCACGGCGCCCAGCAGGCTGGCGCCCAGCAGGAGTGCAACCTGCGCCTCCTGCTTTCAAGCGATTCTCCTGCCTCAGCCTCCCAAGTGGCTGGGATTACAGGTGAGCAACACTATGCCCAGATATTTTTTTTTTGTATTTTTAGTAGAGACGAGGTTTCACCATGATGGCCAGGATGGTCTCCATCACATGACCTCATGATCTGCCCGCCTCGGCCTCCCAAAGTGCTGCGATTACAGGTGAGCCACCGTGCCCAGCTCAACAGCATCATTTTTATCTAAAGCTGTAATTTAGCAAATGCTGTAAGGTGAATAATTAAATATTATTTACTACAGACCCAAGCAGTCTACTATGGTTTTGTTACCCTTTAAAATAAATTTATTTCTTGAGTTAAATAATTATTCCATTCTATTTTAGTTGTGTTTTCTTTGTGTCTGTTGCTAAGTTTTGCTGAAATACTGCCATTTTACTTAAACTTGCCCCGCAAATAGCTTTTTATTTATTTTAAAAACTTCAAAAATACAATATTGTAAACATTACAGCTTGCATTGGTAGTCCCAACTACTCAGCAGGCTGAGGAAGGAGAATCTCTTGAACCCGGGCAGTGGAGGTTGCAGTGAGCTGAGACGGTGCCATTGTACTCCAGCCTGGGCAGCAAGAGTGAAGCTCCATCTCAAACTAAAAAAAAGACAGAAAAAGAAAAATGCAGAATTCAATATGCTAAAACAACTTTTTATATCAGATATATACATCATATTGATGGTTGTCTGATATGAATATTAAGTGTTCTGTATTAGATTTTGCAAAATATATACTTTTTTTGCATGAGTGATTAGCAAAAGCTCAACTATTCAAATGGCCATAAAAATGATTTTTTCAAAAATAATATATGATTTTAAAAAGTTTGTGCCAGGCGAGGTGCCTCACACCTCTAATCCCAGCACGTTTAGAGGCCAAGATGGGCTGATCACCTGAGGTCGGGAGTTCAAGACTGGCCTGGCCAACATGGTGAAGCCCTGTCTCTACTAAAAATACAAAAATTAGCCGGGCGCTGTAGCATGCGCTTGTAATTGCAGCTACTCAGGAGACTGAGGCAGCAGAGTTGCTTGAACCCAGGAGGTGGAGGTTGCAGTAAGCCAAGATCGCACCATTGCACTCCAACCTGGGCAACAGAGAGAGACTCCGTCTCAAAAAATAATAATAAATAAATAGCGAGCGAAACACCATCTCAAAAAAATAAAATTAGCATTCTCTGCTTTTTTCTTCTTTGGCTCATTTTTTGTTTGTTTTGAGATGGAATCTCTCTCTGTTACTCAGGCTGGAGTGCAGTGGCACAATCTCAGCTCGTTGCAACCTCCACCTCCCAGGTTCAAGCAATTCTCCTGCCTCGGCCTCCCGAGTAGCTGGGATTACAGTCGTGCGCCACCACGCCCGGCTAATTTTTGTATTTTTAGTAGAGACGGAGGTTTCGCCATGTTGGCCAGGCTGGTCTCGAACTTCTGACCTTGTGATCCACCCATCTCGGCCTCCCAAAGTGCTGGGATTACAGGCGTGAGCCACCACGCCCGGCCAACCGTTTTCCTTTTTATAGATGAGGGTTTGCTACATTGCCTAGGCTGTTCTCAAAGTCAGTGGCTCAAGTAATGAGACTCCTGCCTCAGCCTCCCAAAATGCTCTCTGTAATATTTAATAATACTTATGAGTCAAATGTGCTGGCTCATGCCTGTAATCTCAACACTTTTGGAGGCTGAGGGAGAAAACTGAGTTCAGGACATTAAGATGAGTCTTGGCAACATCGTGAAACCTCATCTCGAATACAAATAAAAAAATAGGTGGACATGGTGATACATACCTATAGTACTAGCTACTTGAGAGGCTTATGTGGAAAGACCACTTGAGCCCTGGAGATCGAGGTTGCAGTGAGCTATAATCGCACCACTGCACTCCAGCCTGGGCAACAGAGTGAGACTCTATCTCAAAAATAATACTCATAATGCATTTATATAATTTTGTTATTCACTGTATTAGATTAACTTATAAATAAAAAAATACAATACAGTCAAAGGCTAAATCATCCCTTTCTAGTCTTTTTTTGCCTTTCATCTTAGCTCTTCACTTCCAAAGCAACCCAACCTCTAGGGCTAGATGTTGCCATGCTGCTGTTTATATTCTTACTCTGATACCATATTAGCTTTTCTGAACATATCTCTCATATTAGAGAAGAATTTTTGCTTTATATTTATGTGAGTAAAGAGACTATAAGGTTTGCTTCCTTACTACTTTTTCAATGATTAAAAACAAATCCTGGGCCAGGGGCAGTGGCTCACACCTGTAGTCCCAGTATTTTGGGAGGCTGAGGTGAGTGGATCACCTGAGATCAGGAGGTGGAGACCAGCCTTGCCAACATGGTGAAACCCCTACTAGGCAGGAGTATTGGTTGAACCCGGGGGGCAGAGGTTGCAGTGAGCCCAGATCGCATCATTATGCTCCAGCCTGGGTGACAAGAGTGAGACTCTGTCTCAAAAACAAACAAACAAGCAAACAAACAAACAAACAAACAAAATCTTGGCTGCTGGCAACCAGGCACAGCCAAGTAAGGTGAGGGCAGAAGGCAGAAACTTGCAATCCATGGTGCATCAGCTTTTTTAACATATTTTTTTCTCCCCAATTACATAGACAATATCCTGTGTTTGATCTTATGCATCTTTGAATCCAAACATCTCATTTTTTTGCCTTATACATATTATAAACTTATTCACAATTTATCATACATAATCAATCTATTGGAAAATATTCAAAACAAATGCATTCTCTTCATGGAACCAAGTAGTACACCTGAATTAAAATTTGTATTGAGAATTATTAGTATAATGATTTTTAAAAAACATTTATTAAGTACTTTCAGATGTTTAGCACTTGGAAAATATTATAAAAACCTTCTCAAAATTACCCTGGAACTCCAAAAGACATGCACGGTCCAAACAGTTCTTTTCTTCCCAACACTGAGGAATGGCATACAAGGCTGTCTCCAAGAGGTCACATCTCTTCCAGACCTTAATGAGCCCTAAAAATAATTTTTCATGTGCAGTGACTAGCAAGCAATCAAACATGACAAAGCTCACAATAAATAAGAAGGTGTGAAATACACCAGAAAAAAAAAATAACTGAAGCACATTTGCAAAGACATTTAATATTAGAATTATCAGATACAAAAATATTAAAAACAACTATACTTATCATATTAAAAGAAGATAAAGTATTGGCAGGAAAAAATATTGAAAGTTTTAAAAATAACTAAATTGTGGCTGGGTGTGGTGGCTCATGCCTGTAATTCCAGCCCTTCGGTAGGCTGAGGCAGGTGGATCACCTGAGGTCAGGGGTTCAAAACCAGCCTGGCCAATATGATAAAACCCTATCCCAGACTGGGCACGGTGGCTCACACCTATAATCCCAGCACTTTGGGAGGCTGAGGTGGGTGGATCACGAGGTCAGGAGATCGAGACCATCCTGGCTAACACGGTGAAACCCCATTTCTACTAAAAATACAAAAAAAAAAAAAAAAAAATTAGCCGGGTATGGTGGCGGGTGCCTGTAGTCCCAGCTACTTGGGAAGCTGAGGCAGAAGAATAGCTTGAACCTGGGAGGCAGAAGTTGCAGTGAGCTGAGACTGTGCCACTGCACTCCGGCCTGGGGAACAAGAGCGAAACTCCATCTCAAATAAAATAAAATGACTAAGTTGCAGAATGAATAATACAATAACTAAAACGAAAAACTCACTAGTCACATTTGAACTTATGTGCACAAGACAGAACCAGTAAACTAGATGCTAGATCAGAAGAAATTAACACATAGGCAACAAATGTCAGTATCAGAAAACTTTTCTGGTAAGTTTTCCAGACATTCAAAATTTAAAACTGAAAAGCTAAAAAACCCTGCACAACTTAATTCCTGAGTTAATACCAAAGCTTGACAGAAACAAAACAAGAGCAACTATAGACAATCTCATTAAGACAAATAGAAAAATGTTAAAGCAATTGCTAACAAACTAAATTTTGCTCTGTAAAAAATAAATAAAACCATAAGTAAGTTAATCTCAGAAGTACAGGATAAGTTGAAATTGTAAAATCTACGTGTATATATAATAGGCACAGAAAAAGAGCTTGGTAAAAACTTTTTAGCAAACTAGAAATAAAAGAAAATTTCATTTTATTTTCTAAATATACAAGGTCTCTAAAATAAACTACAGCAAAAGTAAATGTACAACTATTGAAAGCTTGTCTTTTGATGTCATAAACGTGATAATGATGCTGTTGTCAACGTTTTTATTAAAAATTGCATTTATGGCTCCAGCCAACAGATTAAAATGAGAAATTAGTATTACAATTACATTGGCAAAGCAGAACTAGTCAATAAACTAGTACCTAAACAACTGGTTCTAGCTAGGTAGATTGAATCTCTGCAAAGCAACTCACAGAAAAACTGTTCACATAGATTGAGGATTTAAAACTTAGGAGAAAATAGAGGATAACATTGTTTTTATTAAGGGAGGAGACCACCCCTCATATCATCTTATGCCCAATTTTTGCCTCCAAAGAAAGAAGTAGTAAAAACGAAAAGGCAGAAATGAAATCCACAGGCAGACAGCCCAGTGCCACAGCCTGGGCCTGGTAGTTAAAGATCGACCCCTGGCCTAACAGGTTATGTTATCTATAGATTCCAGACATTGTATGGAAAGGCTTTGTAAAAATCCCTGTCCTGTTCTGTTCCGTTCTGATTACCAGTGCATGCAGCCCCCAGTCATGTACCCCCTGCTTGCTCAATCCATCACGACCCTCTCACACAGACCCCCTTAGAGTTGTAAGCTCTTAAAAACAACAGGAACTGCTCACTCAGGGAACTCGGTTTTTGGAGACATGAGTCTTGCTGAAGCTCCTGGCCAAATAAAGCCCTTCCTTCTTTAACTCGATGTCTGAGGGGTTTTGTCTGCTGTCTGCAGCTTGTCCTGCTACCATCGTAACTGTGGGATTAAAAGACTCATTAAACATACAGAAATGGTGCATAGCCTGGGCACAGTTGCTCACGCCCGTAATATCAGCACTTTGAGCTCCAGGTGGGTGGATTACTTCTGGTCAGAAGTTCAAGACCAGCCAGGCCAAAATGGTGAAACCCCATCTCTACTAAAAACACAAAAATTAGTGAAGTGTGGTGGCACATGCCTGTAGTCTCAGGTACTACTCAGAAGGCTGAGACATGAGCATCACTTGAACTGGGAAAGCAGAGGTTGCAGTGAGCTGAGATTGTGCCATTGCACTCCACCCTGGGTGACAGAGTGAGACTTCATCGCAAAAAAAAAAAAAAAGCATGAAAATATTTATAAATTAGACTATATCAATTTTAAGACTGTTTAATTATCAAAATCTTATTAAAACATGTTTTAGTAAAGACGGTAGAAAGGCAAACCATAACTGGGAGAAAATGTTTTAAAAACACATATTACAGGCCGGGTGTGGTGGCTCACACCTGTAATCCCAGCATTTGGGAGGCCGAGGCAGACGGATCACAAGGTCAGGAGTTCAAGACCAGCCTGGCCAATATGGTGAAACCCCATCTCTACTAAAAATACATAAACTTAGCAGGCGTGGTAGTGGGAGCCTGTAGTCCCAGCTACTTGGGAGGTTGAGGCAGGAGAATCACTTGAACCCGGGAAGCAGAGGTTGCAGTGAGCCAAGATCATGCCACTACACTCCGGCCTGAGCGACAGAGCAAGGCTCCATCTAAAAAAAAAGTTGCAAAATATCAGCATTTAGAAAATATACATTACAGAAAATGTATGCATAAACAAGGAAATGACAAACATTTAAAATAGGACAGATAGCAAATCTTAAAACAAGAACTTATAAAAATTGCTAACTCTATTAGTAAGCAAGTAAATGCTAATTCAAACTACAAATGATACACCTTTCTAATTCACCATTTTGTCAAATAATTATGTCTAGTAGTTTCAAGAGATGATAAAAATATGAAGTAATTCAAATATCCACTGGCAATAGACTTGGTTTATAAATTGAGGTATGTTTGCACTATGCAGCAGTAAAAATAGAGAACTAAAGGCCGGACGTGGTGGCTCATGCCTGTAATCCCAGCACTTTGGGAGACCAAGGCAGGCAGATCTCGGGATCAAGAGATCGAGACCATCCTGGCCAACATGGTGAAACCTCGTCTCTACTAAAAATATAAAACTTAGCCAGGAGTGGTGGCATGCACCTGTAGTCCCAGCTACTTGGGAGTCTGAGGCAGGAGAATTGCTTAAACCCGGGAGGCGAAGGTTGCAGTCAGCCGAGATCACCACTGCACTCCAGTCTGGGCAACAGAGTGACACTCCGTCTCAAAAAGAAAAAAAAAAAAAAACAGAGAGAACTATAGCTATGCAAAGCAACATGAAAAAATAGAAAAACAACATAAGCAAGTCGCAGATGAAAACTTATGCAGAATATATACAGGCAAAAAAATAGGCAACACTGAAATGTATGTGTTTATACATAAAATTGCATAAAGTAAATGATAACAGAGGCTGGGCACAGTGGTTCACGCCTGTAATCCCAGCACCTTGGGAGCCCGAGGCGGGCAGATCACCAGGTCAGGAGATCAAGATCACCCTGGCTAATATGGTAAAACCCCATCGCTACTAAAAATACAAAAAACATTAGCCGGGCCTGGTGGCACACGCCTGTAATCCCAGCTACTCAGGAGGCTGAGGAAGGAGAATGGCTTGAACCCAGGAGGCAGAGGTTGCAGTGAGCCGAGATAGCACCACTGCACTCCAGCCTGGACGATTTCAAAGCGAGAGTTTGTCTCAAAAAAAAGAAAGAAAGAAAATGATAACACAAAATTCAGGTAGTGGTCAAACTGGTAGGAGGTTAATAGAAGACTTTAGAGGTATTGACTTTACAGGAGTGTGTGAGGAATTTTTTTTTTTTTTTTTTTTTTTTTTGAGACGGAGTCTCGCTCAGTCGCCTAGGCTGGAGTGCAGTGGCACGATCTCGGCTCACTGCAAGCTCACGCCATTCTCCTGCCTCAGCCTCCCGGGTACCTGGGACTACAGGCGCTCACCACCACGCCCGGCTAATTTTTTGTAATTTTACTAGAGACGGGGTTTCACCGTGTTAGCCAGGATGGTCTTGATCTCCTGACCTCGTGATCCGCCCGCCTCGGCCTCCCAAAGTGCTGGGGTTACAGGCATGAGCCACTGCGCCCGGCCTGTGTGAGGATTTTATGTAGCAAGACTGAAAGTTTTAAAAGAGTAAAGAGCAATACTTCTATTTTTTCATTTTATTTCCTAAGGCTAGCAAAATGTATGGCACAAAGTGTGTGCTCCACAAATATTTCCAGGTTAAATGAATGAATACATCCCCTTTGTAAACTGTCAAGCTATGCAAACCAAGACTTTATTATTATTAGTTACTATAGATTAGTTAATAGAATCAAATGAAAGGTAATAAACTGTGGGATTCAGAAAGCACTATTGAAAGTTCAATGTTACCCCAGCATTCTTAGGTAAAATAAATTAAACTTTTTAGTTTCTAAATTTGTAACCATTATAATTACATTTAATTTGCCACATGTAGATGGAACATAAAATCTTACTTCAGGCGAGCATAATTTGAGATGAAAAGGCAAAAAGAAAAAAAAAAGAATAAAAACTTGATTGAGTCAAATCTGCAAGTTCTACTTTATACTTAGAAAGAAAAAAAAAATGTTTCCTTCTCTCCTGACCCAGAGAGAGGCTGGCTGGGGAGCCTGGGTCCCTCTGTCCTTCCCGCGGTGGCAGTGGCTGATCTCTGCTCAGGCGTGAGAGGCGCCGCCCTGCGCTAGGCCAGAGGCTGCCCGGCCCGGCCCCTCCTCACTCCCTTGGACTCGACACGGTGTCTCCGGGCCCTTGCACAATCCTGAGCATTCCTCTGATGGAAGCCGAGGTGGCACCAGGAAGCTGGTGGAAGGAACTGCCTCTGCAGGCAGGGAGGTCTCGCCCAGGAAAGGCTCTGTTGGCCTCGGATTTCTGCGCATGCAACTGGGCCCAGACCCAGGGTTGGAGCCAAGGCGTCCCGCGGGCTGGGCGACCCTGGGCGTTGGCGCTCCGGCTGCTGCTGCGTTTCCTTCTGTGCTCGGCTGGATCAAGGCTGGAGGAAGGCTGGATCGAGGCTGGAGGCCAGAATGCAGGAGCCACCTAGCAGGAGGGAGGAGGCGGTAGTAATGGTCTCTGAAAACTGGGCGCTGTAAACAAATTTCAGACGCCAGGAACAGAAGACCCGGGAGAAACTGCCCTAGAGCTTGAGCCAAATGGACGGACTGTTGGGGCTGCTGAGGGCGAAACTGCCCAAACTCCTCAAAGTGGAGCCGCAAAGCAACCACCAGAGATGGACAAGAAAAATGAAAAGTCAAAGAAAATTAGCAGAAATGAAAGGCAGATGCTTAAAGCAGTGCAAAACCGTTCACGCCTCGATGGAAACGGGGTTGATGAAGGAGTCTGGGAAATGAATCTATTTTTTCTTTTTTTTTTTTTTTGAGACGGAGTCTCACTCTGTCACCCAGGCTGCAGTGCAACGGCGTGGTTTCGGCTCACTGTAACCTCCGCCTCCCGGGTTCAAGCGATTTTCCCGCCTCAGCATCCCAAGTAGCTGGGATTACAGGCATGTGCCACCACACCTGGCTAATTTTTGTATTTTTAGTAGAGACGGGGATTCACTATGTTGGCCAGGCTGGTCTCCAACTCCTGACTTCGTGATCCACCCGCCTCCTCCTCCCAAAGTGCTGGGATATCAGGCATGAGCGTCCGGGCCCGGCCGACAAATCTTAGTCACAGAAAGGACAGTAGTGACCATGGCAAGGTGCTGACGACTCTGGTCCACTGGATCCCACCATTCCTACCACCCGGCAAGATACAACTGCATCATTTTCTGTTTTGTTTTTCAAAATGAATAAAGGTGATCTTCATCATAAGTGGAAATAAAAAGTCATTTATCATCCTTTTATACTAAATTGTCACGGTTTAGTTTACATTTTCTTAAGTTCTTATAATTTTAAAAGGGCAGTTGACACTTGTATGGCTTATAAAGTTTTTGATAGTCTTACATTACTTGAATTGTTCAAAGTGCAGTATACTTTTAATTAAAAAGAGTAAACTGTATGTATTTGTTTTATATATTTAAGGCTTACTCACAAATAATGCTCCTGCTTTTTATTTGAAAACTTCAAAGTTTGGTTTTCCATCTGTGCATACACAGAACAGTGTATCGTGCCGATGGGTTTTTTTTGTTTTTTGTTTTTTAAGTGGCAGCCAGTTTCTGTTTGTCTGAATGTATTTTGGACTTTTGTATGTTAAATATAACATTAAAAAGACACTTCTTCATGTTTTAGGTAATATAAGATTGGTGTACGCAAACAAACTTTACAAATTTCTGTAGGGTTTAGCAAACGATGTGTGTACTATGACAATATCTCTATATTTTGATTTCTAATTTTTTTTAAGGAAAGATTAGTTTTTTAAAGAAATGCCTCCACAAATTCAGGCTTATTTTATAAAATGGTAAAATAGTAAAGAAATGGGTGGTTTTTCATGCTATATGAATACTGGCATTTACATAAAATACTGAATGTTTTAATCAAAATTATTTAGACAGTAGATTTAAATAATTTATTGATTTAAAACTACAGTGATACACATTCACTAATATTTTACAAATCAAACCTATTGGTATTAGGTTTTATTTAGTAGTAATATACATATGAGATCAAATATCTGTTCAAAATGAACATTTTTCATCAATAATTTGGTGTGTTTTGTTTGTTTGTTTTTGAGACCGAGTTTCGCTCTTGTTGCCCAGACTGGAGTGCAATAGTGAGATCTCGGCTCACCGCAACCTCCACCTCCCAGGTTCAAGCAATTCTCCTCCCTCAACATCCTGAGTAGACGAGATTACAGGCATGCACCACCAGGCCCAGCTAATTTTTTTTTCTTTTTTTCTTTTTTTTTTTTTTTGTATTTTTACTAGAGACACGGTTTTCCATGTTGGTCAGGCTGGTCTCCAACTCCTCACCTCAGGTGATCTCCCAACTCAGTCTCCCAAAGTGCTGGAATTACAGGTGTGAGCCACTGCGCCTGGCCCAGTTTGATGTTTTCAAGTAGCAAGAAGTCTTGCTTTAATCAAATTTTCTGGAAAATAGTTGACTAACTTTATATTATTTTATGTATGGTGTGTTAAAAATGTTCTAGTGTAACCTAATATTGATTGATGACGGGTAAGCAAAGTTTTCGAAAATCTTATAGGCCTATTAAATTGTTGAAGTTTTTTTTTTTTTTTTTTTTTTTTGAGATTAGTCTCACTCTTGTCCCCTAGGCTGGAGTGCAATGGCACGATCTCAGCTCACTGCAACCTCCGCCTCCCAGGTTCAAGCGATTCTCCTGCCTCAGGCTCCCAAGCAGCTGGGATTATAGGCGCCTGCCACCACACCTGGCTAATTTTTGTATTTTTAGTAGAGATGGGGTTTCACCACGTTGGCCAGGCTGGTCTCGAACTCCTGACCTCAGGTGATTCACCCACCTCGGCCTCCCAAAGTGCTGGGATTACAGGTGTGAGCCACCGTGCCCAGCCAAGATGTTTTTAATTTAAAATTTGGTCTTTCAATATTGTTTACAGAAATTTAGGTTTGGTCTAAACTGCTAAACATGTTAATCAGTGCCAGGTGCCAGATTCCAATTCATTTTTAGTGTGCCTGTATGTCTTTTTCCATATTCTTTAAATTAAATTTATATTACTTGCTTGTTTTGTTGTTGTTGTTGTTGTTGTTGTTGAGACAAAGTATCACTTTTTCACCCAGGATGGAGTGCAGTGGCATGGTCTCAGTTCACTGCAACCTCCACCTTCCGGGTTCAAGTGATTCTCCTGCCTCAGCCTCCGGAGTAGCTGGCATGCACCACCACACCCAGCTAATTTTTATATTTTTAGTAGAGACGGGTTTTCACCATGTTAGCCTGGCTGGTCTTGAACTCCTGACCTCAGGTGATCCTCATACCTAGGCATCCCAAAGTGCTGGGATTACCTGCATTAGCCACAGCGCCCGGGCTCTATTACTTATTTGAATGATATATAATACAGTTTATATATTTAAAGTAAAATCACCAGGTAAAATGAGCTCTGACTTAAGAAACTGTTACCAAGTTACATATACAGATGGATGTGGCTCAACAAGATTTTAGACAAAAAAAATTGAATGGAACTAACATGTGTTTCTATGACAGCCTCTAATGAGTTTATAAATAAATCCAGATTTCAGCATATTTATCCAGTTGCTTTTAGTGCCTCTAAAGGTTATATATCAAGAATTTTTATGCTTTTGTCTGAGAAAACAGAATCTGCTGTTACTTAAGAAATCAACTGAAAAGCATTTTATAACCTTGCACCACATAAGAAAAAACTAGTATGTAGTACTAATAAATGCAAGCAAAATCACCTAGAAAATGGTAAGCCTTTCAATATTTAAGTATTTGAACTTTCGTTTTAAGAATGTTGTAAAATGAAGCGTTTGGTAAGCTTTGTGTAGCATACAGTAGAAAATAAATCTTTAAGCCGGGTGCAGTGGCTCACACCTGTAATCCCAGCACTTTGGGAGGCCGAGGCAGGGGGATCACCTGAGGTCAGGAGTTCAAGATCAGCCTGGCCAACATGGCGAAACTCCATCTCTACTAAAAAATCCAAAAATTAGTTGGGCATTGTGGCGGGCACCTGTAACCCCAGCTACTCAGGAGGCTGAGGCAGGGAGAATTGCTTGAATGTTTGAACCCAGGAGTCGGAAGTTGCAGTGAGCCGAGATCATGCCACTGCACTACAGCCTGGGCGACAGATACATCGAGACTCCGTCTCAGGGAAGAAAAAATAAATAAAATAAAATATAAAATAAAATAAAAATCTTTGGCGGGGTGCGGTGGCTCATGCCTGTAATCCCAGCACTTTGGGAGACCGAGGCGGGCGAATCACCTGAGGTTGGGAGTTCGAGACCAGCCTGAGCAACATGGAGAAACCCCGACGCTACTAAAAATACAAAATTAGCCGGGCATGGTGGCACATGCCTGTAATCCCAGCTACTAGGGAGGCTGAGGCAGGAGAATCGCTTGAGGCGGAGGTTGCGGTGAGCTGAGATCCCACCATTGTACTCCAGCCTGGGCAACAAGAGCAAAACTCTGCCTCAAAAGTAAATACACAAATAAATAAATAAAATAAATCTTCAAAAATGAAAACAGTCTGGGCGCAGTGGCTCGCGCCTGTAATCCTAGCACTTTGGGAGGCCGAGGTGGGCAGATCACTTGAGGTCAGGAGCTTGAGGTCAGCCTGGCCAACATGGAGAAACCCCATCTCTACTAAAAATACAAAAATTAGCAGGATACGGTGGTGCATGCCTGTAATCCCAGCTACTCGGGAGGCTGAGGCTGGAGAATCACTTGAACCCGGGAGACGGGGGTTGCAGTGAGACAAGATCGCGCCATTGCACTCCAGCCTTGGCGACAGAGCGAGACTCCACCCCGCCCCCACAAAAAACACCTACTCAAAAAAAAAAAAACAAAAAAACTAACATCCACCAGTGCATACATATTGTTCTTTGTGTTGGGAGAGTCTAAAGCAGAATATTTGGTGAACTTGATAGTTATTTTTGCCATATTGGCATGCTGATTAAATCATTCGTATTTAATGTGAGTGAAACATTTTCATATCTTAAAAATACTGCTTTGTATTATGAATCATAAAGGTGAAGTATTTATCCTCAAGAGGATTCTGACTCTCAACCCAGCATATATGGCAACTCATTTCTCTGCTTCCTCCAAACTGAGGCCTCATGAGGGCTCAAGTATGGAGTGAGAAGGACTCAACAACAGAGCATGCAAAACAAAAAGGATGAGGTAGGATGGTCAGATCTAGGGCTCAGGGATGACTGGGGGATGCCAATATAATGATTGCAGCTATAAAGCTTACTGGGTAGAAATAAACATAAAAAGTTGAAAACACCATGGCTTGAATTTGGTAAAAAACAGTCTCTGGAATTGTAGCAGTTGTGCCAAAATAATTGCGCAAGAATGACATGTATCTAAGGATTATTAAGGGGAATGTTTACAAGCACACAAAAATTTGTTCCAAATCTTATTACAGTAGTGTTATTTTCTGTAATGACAGTTTCCCCAAGCTAAAGATGCCATAGAGAAACTAAGGCAAGTGCCTAATATGTTATAGGCAGTTAGTTTCAAAATTTAACAAACTTACAGTGATTTTATGAATTCAATTGAACTCTGTATAAATTTCACTAAAAGGCACTATCGGGTAGCTATTTCTCTCAGTTTTTCTGGAATTTTTCTGTGGCTTGATTCCAAATCAATCTTACTTGAATCCAAGTCATTTCTAAAGCCTCAGATGTAAGAATAGAAAAACAGCAGAAATGAAGGCAAGTTACCGCAAACAGTCCACGTCTAATACATTTGGTTTCCCACACGAACCAAAAATCCACACAAGCTAAACAACAGTGAGTTTAAAATTCAACCTGAATTCAACAATAGCAGTCACAGCCATATGTAAAAATTAGCAAATCACAATGTAGAAACCTTTAGTCTGTTATTGCATTGTTATTCTTAAATATTTACTATATTTAGACAAGACTTTCAGTAAAAAGTACTTACAGCTACCAAGTATGAATTAAAATAGCCCTGGGGGAAATAGTATTTTTTATTAATGATGAAGATCGAAGCTCCAAGGATGTAAAATAATTTCTACTAGGCACACAGCTAATGACCCAAATCAGGCTCATATATGTTTGATATTAAAATTTTTAATTCTCTCACTGTTGACAATGTTGACAAAACTGTTCAATCATAGTTTCAGTGTTGGTGCTTGGGAATAAATCACAACAAGTACTACTGAGGGAGGATGGGTAGTCAAGAAAGTGGCCATGTCCTTGGGATGCAGCAATCATGGTGATTGCATGGTGACTGCATACTATCAACACAATAAACCCAAGCGTTTGCTTTGTATTCCAGCTCATTCAAGCAAAGCTCTCTCCAATAGGAAAATTTTCCTGTAAAGAGCATGCACATTTTTATTTTACCTGTCCTCAGACTGACCTGACCTCTTACTCATTATTAATAGTAAAAAACCATGCCCATGGGTAGAGATTTAAAATGTCATTGAGACATGTGACATATGAAGAAGCACGTACAGCCACTGTGAATGTGCACCAACAGGAACACCCAGAACATGCTTACTAGTAGTAACACCTCTCCCTACTTCATAATTGTGTAAGGCTCCGGTAAGTGGAGTCTCACTAGTTCCTTTCTTTCCTGTCTTTCTTACAGCCTGTCTTGAATCCCTTTCTCTCAGGGTGTACTGGCTATTCTGCATCTTTTTTTTTTTTTTTTGAGGCAGCGTCACACTCTGTCCTAGGCTGGAGTGCAGTGGTGTGAACTCGGCTCACTGCAACCTCCGCCTCCCGAGTTCAAGCAATGCTCCTGCCTCAGCTTCCTGGGTACTTGGGACTACAGGCGTGTGCCACCACGTCAGGCTAATTTTTTTTATTTTCAGTAAAGACAGGGTTTCACTATGTTAGCCAGGCTGGTCCCGAACTCCTGACCTCAAGCAATCTGCCCGCCTTGCCCTCCCAAAGTGCTGGGATTACAGGTGTGAGACACCACACCGAGCCTGCACCTAACTTTTAAGTCTTTCCCTTTTGCAATAAATTACCCTATGCTGCATCTCCTTTGTTGTATGTCTCATGTTTCAGTTTTTTTTTTTTTTTAACTTAGAAGAGAAAAACTGAGGTCTCACAACAGCCACTAACACTATTGCACTGTTTTGTATTTTTTATTATAAACATTTTATTCTCTGATACGTCAATATTCACATTTCAAACAGCCAACTTATATTGAAGTCTACTATATAACAATACTAAATTGAAAATTTAAATGATCAGGCCCAGCGTGGTGGCTCACAGCCTGTAATCCCAGCACTTTGGAAGGCCGAGGTGGGCGGATCACGACGTCAGGAGATAGAGACCATCCTGGCTAACATGGTGAAACTCCATCTCTACTAAAAATACAAAAAATTAGCCGGGCGTGGTGGCGGGCACCTGTAGTCCCAGCTACTCAGGACGCTGAGGCAGGAGAATGGCGTGAACCCGGGAGGCGGAGCTTGCAGAGAGCCGAGATCGCACCACTGCACTCCAGCCTGGGCGACAGAGCAAGACTCCACCTCTAAAAAAAAAAAAAAAGAAGAAAATTTAAATAATCACAAAATGATTTGTGATAAAAGCATGTATGTTATTACAAATTTCGACTTTATCACACTATTCAGTTTCTTAAAACGATTTCCAACACAAATAATCAAATTTAATATTTAATGATTAGGATTCAATTCTAGAATTATTTAAATTCGTTTATTGTTATATGTACTTTTGACAAAACTGGATTTGAAAACTAAGAAAAAACTAAAGTATGTTCTTGTTTTTGTTTTTTTGAGACGGAGTCTCGCTCTGTTGCTCAGACTGGAGTGCAGTGGGGTAATCTTGGCTCACAGCAACATCCGCCTTCCAGGTTCAAGCGATTCTCCTGCTTCAGCCTCCTGAGTAGCTGGAATTACAGGCAGATGTCACCACGCCCAGCTGATTTTTGTATTTTTAGTAGAGACGAGGTTTCACCATGTTGACCAGGCTGGTCTCAAACTCCTGACCTCATGTTTCACCCACCTCGGCCTCCTAAGGTGCTGGGATTACAGGTGTAAGCCACCGCGCCCTGCCAAAGCATGTTTTTAAAGGTTCAAGGGACTTAAGCTTAGAAGCACAAATGCTCTGTAGTAAAATAAAGCCTCCTCTTTTTATCAATATTTTAAGTTTTATGTCTGAGCACTTACACATTAAGAACAGGACTCTGGATAATATTGAGGGAATATTTAAATGGATAAAATAGAAAGTGATCATCGGAGTCTAATAAGTGATGGATACAGCAACATAATACTTGACAAAACCATTCAGGGTGTGTTTGACAAACAAGAAGGTTACATAGGAGCTGCACTGCATGATTAATGTAGTGTTTTCTCTCTAACTTTAGTCTTCATTCTCAATCTTAGAAATATCACATACTTACATACACAGAATAATTAACCTTTTTTCCTGGAAGGCAGTGTTTCATCTTTTATTGTATGTTTCACAATGCTGTAATGATGCTGTTGAAGTACAATCTCTTTCATCAGAAGATTACCTGTGTGAATTTGAATAGATTGACACTGGAGAGGAGCAGCTCAGCACATTCACTTGAACTGTCTTGCTTTCCAGGCAGTTAAAATGCCTTTGAAGAGTGAAAATATACTGACTGCTGATTATGTAAAGTTTTACATTAAAAAACTTGTCAATTGTTTGAAAATTACATTGCATTGTCTACAACTTTTAAAATGTAAAATGCATAAAATAAATACTGTACAACAAAATAGAAATGATGGAGTTGGCCACAAAGGACAGCCAAATCTGTATATAGCAATGTAGAAAAGTATGTATCTACTGTCAGAGTGAGGTAACTTGAAGCTAAGAATCTAAAATTACTTTTAGTTTCAGTGTCTATGTTTTTTAAGCATTAATTTTCTAAAAATGTTTAAATGTATCCATCATTTTATTCCTAGAAATAAAAATGGGAGGAAAAAAGAGGTATAAAAACAAATAAAATGGAAGAAAGTGGATTACTCACAATAGCTAAGGTATAGAATCAACCTAAGTGTCCATCAACAGGTGAATGAATAAAGAAATTGTAGTATCTTTACAGAATGGAATGATACCCATTTCTTTAAATTAGAAAGTCTTGTTATTTGCAACAACATTGATAAACCTAGAGAACATTATGCCAAGGAAAATAAGCCAGCACAGAATAAAAGTATATCACATGATCTCATTTCTATGTAGAGTGTAAAAAAGTGTACACAAAAAGTGTAAAAAAGTTTAAATACACAGAAGCAGAAACTACTTTCTGATAATGATAATTGCCTGGGGCTGGAGATGTTGATAAAAAATAATAGGTCTTGTCTACATCTCTTAAGTTAACAAATAAGTTATTCTCCTCTCAAATTGGATTAACTAGGGAATTGAATCATAGACTGAAGAATCAATACTGAAGAAATAACACATTTGTTATAGCAATGATGGTTGTATACCGAAATTTCAGAGGCTTAGCAAAATATGTTCTCTGCTTAGATCACCATGCCCTGTCGGTTTTCTTTTTCTGGTTAAGACGACGTCTTCATGATCTTTCAGGGATCATATTTTCTTTCATCTTCAGCGAATGGATGAAAAAAACGATGCAGAGAAGACACATTGGCATCTTACCCACACATCACTTTTACTCACTAATAGGCAAAGTGGGTAAGCAAAATAGGCATATGCATGAATAAAACACTTGTGGTAAAATAATCATTTTGTTGATTTCTATAGAGCTCAGGTTATAAACCAAAAGCTAGCAAATATACAGCAGAAAATATATTATTTGAAATAAGAATACTGTGAATGAAGTTATTCTGTCAATAGAAGCAAAAAAATTATAACCTTATCCTAATAGTCTCATCTATATTTGTACATCAAATTCTTTTTATTAAAAATTGTATTTTGTATAAATATGCAACTTATATCACCTTTTTTAACCATTTCAATGTCTTCTCCACTCTGTATTAGTGGAAAACAGGCCAGCTGGTCCCGGGAATGATAAAGAGCACTTGTTTGGGTGATACTCCTGTGCCAAACACCGTTATTTGGCCCAAAGTACTGGTTTTCTATTTTTCTCTACATTTAGTAATAAAATAAAATTCTTAGCTAAGAAGACTTGATCTAATTCAAATATGTTTTATGAAATATGGCTGACATTTAAGAGTCTCTGACTTATCTTGAATATTGACTTTATGAATTCAAACTGAGTTCAAAACTATAATCTTTTACTAAAAGCCTTTGCAAAGTAAGATTCATAAAATTTCTTTATAATATAAAAGGAATATGTTAACCACGCTTCCAGTAATCACTCTGACCACAACATTCTCAGTTTCCAGTATTCACCCTGAGTCACTCAGGGGAAATTGGTATTTGTAAACAGGCAGAGGAAGGTGCTGCTGAGTGGAGGTGTACCACACTGCACATCAATGCTTTCCACATGCACCTATCAGGCTCTTAATTTAATTGGACTGTCATTTCTATGGCTAGATACCTACTCAACCTAATCATAATTTTTTTTTTTTTTTTTTTTTTTTAGCAGCTAATGATATCTGTTACCCATTAGTCCTATACAATTATTTGACTGGCTGAAAAATATTTTGTTAATTTACTTGAAATTGAGAGACTAGATTTGCAATCTTCAATCTTTCAGTGTTAAAGCAAATCAGAGAAGCACAATGCATGTAGAATGCATTTTGTTGTTGTTGTTGTTGTTGAGATGGAGTCTCACACTGTCACCCGGGCTGGAGTACAGTGGCACAATCTCAGCTCACTGCAGCCTCTGCTTCCAGGGTTCAAGAGATTCTCCTGCCTCAGCCTCCCAAGTAGCTGGGATTACAGGTGCCTGCCACCATGCCCAGCTAATTTTTTTAAGTAGAGACAGGCTTTCACTATGTTGGCCAGGCTGGTCTTGGACTCCTGACCTCGTGATCCGCCCGCCTCGGCCTCCCAAAGTGCTGGGATTACAGGCGTGATAGAATGCATTTTCCTGCCCACCATAATTCTTCTTAACATAGAATATATTCCATTCAAACTATTTAGCCAGAATTTTAGATTTCAAAAGGTCAAGAATAATTGAGTGAAGCCAAAATACTGTCTTTGCTTCTTGTTAGCAATCTAATCATTTCAAAAAGCACAGCAATTATGCCAAGCCTTTGAAAACATGTAGTTAACTTTATCCCATTTCAAAAATTGTTACTTTTATGTTAATTTAAGAGGATCTATCTACATAACTTTACATGCATTCCAGAAATATTTATCTTAGCTGGATGCAGTAGCTCAAACCTGTAATCCCGGACTTTGAGGGCCAAGGAGGCAGGATCATATAAAGTCCGGAGTTTGAGACCAGCCTGGCTGACACGGAAAAAGCTCTGTATCTACTAAAACTACAAAAATTATCTGGGCATAATGAAGCATGTCTTTAATCCCAGCTACTCAGGAGGCTGAGGCGCAAGATTCTCTTGAATCTGAGAGGCAGAGGCTGCAGTGAGCCAAGATGGCACCTCTGCACTCTAGCCTGAGCAACAGAGCAAGACTCTGTCTCAAATAAATTTTCATATTAAGGTATTTAATGTTCAATATTATATGACAGTAGAGTGGAATTCTCAAAAATGAGAAGTTTATCATTAATAAATTAGGCCAGGTGCGGTGGCTCACGCCTGTAATCCCAGCACTTTGGGAGGCCGAGGCAGGTGGATCATGAGGTCAGGAGTTCAAGACCAGCCTGGCCAAGATGGTGAAATCCCGTCTCTACTAAAAATACAAAAATTAGCTAGGTGTGGTGGTGCACCTGTAATCCCAGCTACTCACGAGGGTGAGGCAGGAGAAACACTTGAGCCTGGGATGTGGAGGCTGCAGTGAGCCGAGATTGCACCACTGCACTCCAGCCTGGGCAACAGAGTGAGGCTCTGTCTCAAAAAACAAAATAAATCAATCAATAAAATTTTTTTCAAGGGTTTTCAATCGTTAAAGAATCAGGTATGCTTTTCACGATAAGTTCAATTTTAGAAGGGTACCCACTGGTCTCCATGGTATTTCTGTAATAGATAGTGTAAAACTGGGTCACCAGACTTATGCAGACATGCTCATTTAATCAGAATGAGTTCAGCCTTCATGGTGGAATATTGGTATCTCAGGAGCTGATCATTCACTACAACTTAGTAAATGTTCCATAATCCCAGTGAATTCTTTCAACCACGTTTCCTTTTCTCTCATTGATGTGGTCATGTGGTGGTCTCCTCTGTTTATCTTAAGCCATCCCAGATGAGAGGTGATTATTTATTGCATGAATGAGACCCCCTTTTTTTCCTCTTCCTTGGGATCCTCCTGTCCTCCCTACTGGAAACAACATGTGGGAGGCAGGAATTATGACAACATATAAATATATTTCCTGCCAGGGGACCACCATAAGCAGCTTACAAAACGACCCCTCTAGAAGTCACTTACTTCCAGGCCAGCAGGAGTGTTTTTCTGATGTGCCTTTTTCTCTTAAAAGCAGCTCTAACTAAGTTTAGCCCAATCAGGATAATCTCCCTTTTGATAAACACAAAGTCAACACATTAATAACCTAATTTCATGAGTAATTAATTCCCTACCACAGTAAATCACACTTGTTTTTGAGATGGAGTCTCACTCTGTGGCCCAGGTTGCAGTGCAGTGGTATGATCTCAGCTCACTGCAACCTACACCTCACAGATGCAAGGGATTCTCCTGCCTCAGCCTCCCGAGTAGCTGGGATTGCAGGCGCCCTCCACTATGATTGGCTAATTTTTTATTTTCCGTAGAGATGGGGCTTCACCATGTTGGCCAGGCTGGTCTCGAACTCCTGACCTCAGGTGATCCACCTGTCTCAGACTCCCAAAGTGTTGGGATTACAGGCGTGAACCACCGCATACGGGCAGTCACACTTTTTTTACACTAAAAAAGTAACACCGCAGGTGTGCAACAGCTGGGAGTCATCTTAGAATTTTATCTATCTACCTGAATAGACTTTTCTTTTTTTTGAGATGGAGTTTCATTCTTGTCACCCAGGCTGGAGTGCAATGGTGTGATTTTGGCTCACTGCAACCTCCACCTCAGGTTCAAGTGGTTCTCCTGCTTCAGCCTCCTGAGTAGCTAGGACTACAGGTGCCCACCACCACGCCCGGCTAATTTTTGTATTTTTAGTAGAGACAGGGTTTTGCCACGTTGGCCAGGCTGGTCTTGAACTCCTGACCTCAGGTGATCCACCCGCCTCGGCCTCCCAAACTGCTGGGATTACAGTGTGAGCCACCGCGCCTGGACCTGAATAGACTTTTCAAATTCTTTCAGTTGCTTTTGTTATCTAAGTAAACAAAGATACCTGCAAATAATAATTAACTACTTTCCAACTTAATTCATTACAAATATCTTTTTTCTGGCTTAATTTCTTCTTTATGTACCATTTTATAGATTCACACACATATATAACAATGAAAATGTATCCAATTATTCCATTTTTGTTAATTTATATTATAAATGAGTGTTAAATTATTTATTTTCTGTTTGAAGGGTTTGTTTGTTGTCCTTTGCTTTTTGGGCTTTTTGTTGTTTTTTGTTCAGTTTTTTGAGACAGTCTCGCCCTGTTGCCCAGGTTGGAGAGCAGTGGCGGGATCTTGGCTCACTGCAACCTCTGCCTCCTGGGTTCAAGCGATTCTGCTGCCTCAGCCCCCTGGGTAGCTGGGATTACAGGCGTGTGCCACCAAGTCCGGCTAATTTTTGGGTTTTTAGTAGAGACAGGGTTATACCATGTTGGCCAGGCTGGTCTCCACCTCCTGATCTCAGGTGATCCACCTCAGCCTCCTAAAGTGCTGGGATTACAACAGGTGTGAGCCACCGTGCCCAGCAACACAGAACTATTTTTATAACACACAAGTCTTTTGACCAATAAGTATATATTTAAATTATTTCTTAAAATATGGTATAGATACACAATGGAGTACTATTGTGTACTTAGCCTTGGAAAGGGCTAAATCCTGTCATCTGAAACAATATACATTTGAAGACATTATGCTAGATGGAATAAGCCTGACACAGAAAGCCAAATCCTTCATAATCTCATTTATATGTAGAATCTAATAAAGTTTAACTCAAAAAAAAAAAAAAAAAGAAAGTGAAATAATGGTTACTAGAGACTTGATGTGGTGGGAAGAAATTAAGAGTTTTTTGATTGATTGAAGGGTACAAAGTTTCAAATAGACAAGGTAAGTAGTTTTTGAGATCTATTTCACAGCAGCGTGACTATAGTAAACCATAACGTAATTGTATTTTAAAATGACTAAGAGTAAATTTCAAATGTCTTACCTATCAACTCGCTTATGATAGGTAAGCGAGTTGATAGATGTTATTTAACTCAATCATTCCACATTACATACATATATTCAAACATCACATTTTACCCCATAAATTCATTCAACTTTGATTTGCCAATCAAAAATACTACTCATACTTTAAAGAGAAATAAACTTTAAGAAATTTGACGAGAAAAAAAGTGTTCATTTTAAAATCTTAGAAAACATACGTATATTTTTCATATATATATATATATATATATTTCAAATGGCTTGCTCCTTTAGTGATGTAAGTAAACTCTTTTTTCTGTTTTTATTAAGACGGAGTCTCACTGTCACCCAGGCTGGAGTTCAGTGGCATGGTCTCTCACTGCAACCTCCGCCTCCCAGGTTCAAGCGATTCTCCTGCCTCAGTCTCCCGAGTAGCTGCAATTAGAGGCGCCCGCCATCATGCCCGGCTAATTTTTGTAATTTTAGTAGAGACTGGGCTTCACCATGTTGGCCAGGCTGTTCTTGAGCTCCTGACCTCAGGTGATCCGCCCACATCGGTCTCCCAAAGTGTTGGGATTACAGGCATGAGCCACCGCACCCAGCCGTAAGTGAACTTTTAATATAATGAATAGTCTAAACCCAACACTCAGGAATAAAATGTTTATTTTTAATATTCAAAAGAATACAATACTATAAAAGACAGACTCTAAAGCAACTGCTTAGAGTAACATTATTTCTACATTCGTAAATAAGTTATTTCTTCATTTGTTAGAGAAAAGTTATTTGAATATGTATTTTAAACCACATTTCAACATATTAAATCAAATGAACATATGTACTTGGCAATAAAAAATTTATTAAACAAGTAGACCAGAAAACAACATGCCTTCTTTTCTAATTTTAAAACTGACACACTTGGCATTTAGGTGCTTATTTGTCTGGTGTTACTGGAATGCCAAAGAGAAGTACTCAATGAGAAATCTTTCTATATTTATATCCATGCTGGGTGTGAATATATGGGAATTTTCCAAGGGTAGTATTATAAACATTCAACTACTATTATATATAGCCCCACACTGACTGATTAGAATAAACATGGGTTACAAACCACTGATGTGGCCACCTTGTTTTTAGGCTTAACATTGATCATGATCTAACAGAATCAACAAATGAGAGCTATATGTTGGGTGCTCTTCGGGCAACTTTATTTGCATTAATTGCTTTAATTTTACCAAAACCCTAAAGTTAGGGATGCAATCAGCAACCAGCTGATATCGAGTTTCAATCTTAACCATTATGCCCAACAACCTGTCACCCAATGCTTATTTTAAATCCTGACCTAACATTTTGGCTTTAAATTTTTTTATTTAGTAAAAATAAAGATAAATTTAGAAACCACTTCTTTTTATCCACAGATAGTATGTAGAACTTAATTTTTGGTTTAAAGTATTCATTACAAAGTCTGAGACAAACACTTCAGTAAATGAATTACAACATTATTCCTCTTATAAGAACCATTAATTTTACTTTTGAAATAATGAGTGTTTATATTTAAACTTAAAATGAGCCTATTATATAGAAAATTTGTTGTCTGCATGAACCTTGTCATCCATTGAGCAGTCTACAGTTGCTATAAGTTTCAGAAACATTAATAAGAATACTCTTTCTGATTGAATAAAGAACGTTATGCTTTCTCAGTGACTAAAATAAAATAGATTGGAATTACTGATCAGTAACTTACAATGTGGTTTAAATATTATTTAATTAATACATGTGAAATTTCTCAAACTCATTTTAACAAATGACTTCTACTGTTTTTCACTTCTATTAGAAAAAAGGTATTAAAATTTCTGTTATTACAAGCCTATAAATTTTATTCAGATCTAAACATAGCGCTAATCTTAAAAGATCTGTATGCTTAGGATTATAAAAAGCTTATTCTCCATTCACACACAGAAGATAAATAACTGCTTTTCAGTAAACCTGATGGGGCAATTGTGACTCACAATTATAAGCTATTAAAATATTAATACTATCACCTAGCTGACATTTTTAGGTATCTGCATGTTCAACTTGTTTAACTTATAATTCAAAAATAAATTTTTATAAACTATAAAAAATATAAAGAATTTTTTTTTAGTTCTTAAATACTGTCATTATTCTAGTTGACATAACATTAAATTTTAGAAGCTGTGGCTTTAGAAACAAGAAATGTCATGGTTGACTCCGCTTCACTTCCTGCCTTATTTCACACAAACACAGCAGCACAAAAACGGCCAGAAACGCTACAACATGACTGGAAATACACCAGTACCTTTCTAGGGAGAATATATGTGGGAGCATATTTACTTGAAATTAATGACATCTTTTGTTGAAGTACAGGCTTCTACATGGCAAGTAATAAAGACAAAAATTTTACAGGGCGAAAGAGTAAGAAACATACTCTAAAACTACCTTCTAACCCATTTCCTTTTTTTCACTAGCATGGTTGTGACGGAATGAGCATTTGCAGCAGCTTTTTTTTTACTTTTGAGACAGAGTCTTGCTCTGTCGCCCAGGTTGGAGTGCAATGGCGCGATCGCAGCTCACTGCAACCTCTGCCTCCCGGGTTCAAGTGATTATTCTGCCTCAGCCTCCTGTGTAGCTGGATTACAGGCACGTGCCACAACACCCTGCTAATTTTTGTATTTTTAATAGAGACGGGGTTTCACCATGTTGGTCAGGCTGGTCTCAAACTCCTGACCTCGTGATCTGCCCGCCTCGGCCTCCCAAAGTGCTGGGATTTCAGGCGTGAGCCAAGGTGCCTGGTCTGCAGCATGATCTTAAATAACCTACACCCTCTGCTTCACCATTTTTGGGATATGGCCATAAGACGTTTATTAATTTATTAGAAAAAATGTTTTCTTTTTCTAATTCAGAAATTTTAGCAAAATTTCACAGGCTGATCATGAGGTCAGGAGTTCGAGACCAGCCTGACCAACATGGTTAAACTCAGTTTCTACTAAAAATACAAAAATTAGCCACATGTGGTGGCACATGCCTGTAGTCCCAGCTACTTAGGAGGCTGAGGCAGAAGAATAGCTTGAACCTGGGAGGCAGAGGTTGCAGTGAGCTGAGATTGTGCCACTGCACTCCAGCCTGAGCAGCAGAGAGACTCCCTCTCAAAAAAAAAAAAAAAAAAAAACTAATCTACAATAACTGTAGTAATTACACTTTGAAATAATTTAACCAAAAAGTGGAAAACCCTGTGCATTATAATCTAAACAATATTGAAGTACAAAATTAAATAATACACAAATGGAAAAATATTACCTATAAATGAATTGGCGTTATTATCATTAAATATCTGTATTACACAAAATAATCTACAGACATAATGCAATCTCTAGGAAAATACCAGTGACACACTGGTATAAATTTTAAAACATACATCTAAAACTTATATTGTACCACAGAAGACCCAAAGTAGCCAAAGCAATGAAGGAAAAAAAAAAGGGGGGGTGCTTTGGGAGGCTTAGGCGGGCAGATCACGAGGTCAGGAGATCAAGAACATCCTGCCTAACACGGTGAAACCCCCTCTCTACTAAAAATACAAAAATTTACTTGGGCATGCTGTCGGACGCCTGTAGTCCCAGCTACTCCGGAGACTGAGGCAGGAGAATGGCGTGAACCCGGGAGGCGGAGCTTGCAGTGAGCCGAGACTGTGCCACTGCACTCCAGTCTGGGAGAAAGTGCGAGAAAAAAGAAAAAAGAAAAAAAAAAAAGTGTGAAGGTATCACCCTACCTGACTTTGAAATACACTAAAAAAGCTTTATTAGGTAAAACAGTATGGTAATTGAAGAAAAACAGACACATACTCCAATGGAGCAGGAAAAAAAAAAACCAGAAACCGCTGACTTGAAGTTACAAACTAACTCCAGCAGAAATATTTATGGCTTATTATGGAACATCAGTTACACAGCAAGCACTGTCATGTTTCCTTTTTTGTTTTTTTTCTTTTTGAGAGGGAATCTCACTTTGTCACCCAGGCTGGAATGTGGTGGCCTGATCTCAACTCACTGCAACCTCCACCTCCTGGGATTAAGTGATTCTCCTGCCGCAGCCTCCCGAGTAGCTGAGATTTCAGGCGCATGTCACCACACCCAGCTAATTTTTGTATTTTTAGTAGAGATGGGGTTTTGCCATGTTTGACAGGCTGGTCTTGAACTCCTGGCCTCAGGTGATCTGCCCACCTTGGCCTCCCAAGATGCCGGGATTACAAGCATCAGCCACCTTACCCGGCCTCACTGTCATGTTTCTTTGATACATTTATATATGAAAACATTCTCATGACTTATGAAACTTCCCTAGTACCCTAGTACTTACATGAAAAAAAATGACTCAATAAATAAATTCACTTATGTCAACTATAACAAGTAAAAGGACAATAACTAAAGAAAAGTAGGCTTATATAGGCATCTGCAACTAAAAGAACAAAATGGAATGTTCTAAATAAAATATAACATTAGTTATGGAATTATATCTAAAAATTGTGTGCACTACTGAATTTTATAAAAAATTATTATAATCATGACCAGCTCACATAGTGGATACTTCATAAACTATAAAACAAAAAATTATAACAAAATTATAGGTCTGGCATGAGTACCAGGCAAAGAGTTTGTATGGAGAGATTCTGAACCATAAGCCATACGGTTTTACAGTAATGAATTTAATACAAAGCTGAGAGCAAAAATTTTCTTTCAGCATTTTTGAGGTTTTTATTATCTAGTAATCACCTCATTAAAACAATTTGTTTTGTTCCAATATTGCTTTATTCTTCTGAAAATAGGTACAAACTCATACTCATACAAACACACTCACTCCATAATTTCTTTCCTAAGGTTTATCTTTAGAGTGATACATGTGCATTTTTAACTTCATGTAAATCAAAATTAAAAGTCTTTCTGTGTTTGCAGGCAGAGAGGCCACATGTTCAAATAAAAATATATAAGAAATTTATAAAAATATGTATATAAGACTCACAAATGTATGCATTTTATTCATACTTCTAAATAATACAATAATAGAAATTACCCTGTAGTCAATATCTATTTACTCATTTTGAGACAGAGTCTTACTCTGCCACCCAGGCTGGAGTGCAGTGGCACGATCTCAGCTCACTGCAACCTCCACTTCCCAAGTTCAAGTGATTCTCCTGCCTCAGACTCCTGAGTAACTGGGATTACAGGTGCTCACCAAGATGCCTGGCTAACTTTTGTATTTATAGTACAGACAGGGTTTCAACATGTTGGCAGCACTGGTCTTGAACTCCTGACCTCAGGTGATCCACCTGCCTCAGCCTCCCAAAGTGCTAGGATTACAGGCATGAGCCATGGTGCCTGGCCATCGGTAACAGTTTAGTTGTACATTTTAAACTAACAAAAAGTGAGAAATTAAATTTTCTGTAATACAAAGGATAAATGCCAGAGGTAAGGCCATTTGTAACAGTTTAGTTGTACATTTTAAACTAACAAAAAGCGTAAAATTAAATTTTCTATAATACAAAGGATAAATGCTAGAGATGATAGATACCTAATTTACCATGAGGTCATTATTATATATTGTATGTATCAAAATATGCCATATGTGGTTTAAATATATATACATACTATGTACCCAAAAATATTAAGTAAATTTAAATAAGAAAAAATAAAAATTTAACATACAGGAACAACATTCTTTAACTTCTTTGCAGTTTAAAGCCACTAGCAAAAAAAGATTACTACAGATACTACTTTATTATGTTAACAAATAATACTATCTTTTACCTACACTCTTGAGTAAGGTGGAATGGGTTAAGGTTAGTGGCAAAATAATGCTTTATTGAATGCACAATGGTATTTAACATGTTAAAAATGTTAAATTAAAAAGTTAAGTCTACACATAACTTCAAAGTTTTTAAATGTACTAGATTGTATCACATAAAAGTACAATTAGTAAAATAACACTATTAAATTTTAACTAAAATTAAAAATATTTTTCTCATAAAGCAGATTAAACTGAACACCTACTTCATGCATCACTCAATATTATAAGTATCATGCATCACTCAATATTATAAGTTAACCACAAAGAGCATCCCTACTTAGATTCTCATCATACATCTTACATTTTAATGTCTTTACTCTTTCATAGAAGAGATAATAATGCCCACCTAATAAAAAAGAATCTCTCATATCTTTCACGCAGGAACCATTCATCACATACTTTCACATGTGAATACAATAGGAATAAAGAAACAGCATGAATTTGAGAGTTGAATTCCATCATTATTCACATATTAAAAAACCTATAAATTTTTTTTCAAGAAAAAAGTATATTTTGGTGGGCACAGTGGCTCACGCCTGTAATACCAGCATTTTGGGAGGCTGAGGCAGGGTTCAAGACAACCTGCCCAATGGCAAGACCTCATCTCTACTAAAAATACAAAAATTAGCCAGGCGTGGTAGCTCATGCCTGTAATCCCAGCTACTCGGAAGGCTGAAGCATGAGAATCACTTGAACTGGGAGGCAGAGGCTGCACTGCAACCTGGGTGACAGAGCAAGACTTCGTCTGAAAAAAAAAAAAAAAAGCAAAGCCTCGCCAACATGGCAAAACCCTGTCTCTACTAAAAATACAAAAATTAGCCAGGCATGGTGGTACACACCTGTAATCCCAGCGACTCAGGAGGCTGAGGCAGGAGAAGCACCTGAACCTGGGAGGTGGAGGTTGCAGTGAGCCGAGATAGCACCACTGCACTCCATCCTGCACGATGGGAGCAAGACTCCATCTCAAAAAAAAAAAAAAAAAAAAACAAAAAACAAAAAAAGAAAAGCATACTTTGAATGCAATAACTCTCCAAATATCTTACACTTTTTAAAGTTATATACAAAATATTTATGTAAATTTCAGTTTTATTTTCTAAACTCAGCACTCTGATTTAGTGCACTGTCTGAAGTGTCAGTTCCTTAGATATATCTACTCTGAATTGATATTTACAGACTTAATTTTCAAATAACCAATTTTTTATATTACTGCATCTGCAAAAATATATTTTAGTATGAACTCTCTGGTGTTTCCTAGGCTGTAGTTTGTAAAAAAATGTTTTCCTAAATTTATTACCTTTGCAGCGATTTTCTTCAAGATATATTCTCTGATGTTCAAGAAAGTTTCAGCAACAACTTCAGGGTTTTCCTCTAGTACAAAATGTGTAAAATAAGATCTGTAATACAAGTAACGGTACCACAACACTCTTCATGTTAGTTTTTTTTTGAGATGGAGTGCAGTTGGAGTGCCTAGGCTGCAGTGCGGTGGCACAAACTCAGCTCACTGCAACCTCTGCCTCCTAGGTTCAAGCGATTCTCCTGTCTCAACCCCCTAGTAGCTGAGATTAGTCATGCACCACCACACCCACCTAATTTTTGTATTTTGGGTAGAGATGGAGTTTCACCATGTTGGCCAGGCTGGTCTTGAAATTCTGACCTCAAGTGAACCACCCACCTCGGCCTCCAAAGTGCTGAAATTACAGGTATGAGTCACCATGCCCAGCTCACTCTTGATATTTTAATGCTTGTCTTCAAAATAAATACTCTTCTTCACTTTAAAAGCTTGTATTTTCTGAAAAATCTATTGACAGTAATTTCATTTTTAATGCTTCTATTAAGTATGAACTCTCTGATATTGAATAAGATGTGAGCAGATATTAATGGCTTCTTCACATTCTTTATATTTGCATAATTTTTCTCAAGTATAAATCATTTCCTGTCCAATAAAGTGTCAGCGCTGGTTAAATGTTTTGCCACATTCTTCACACTTGTAGAGGTTTCTAGCTCTAGTATAAAGTATTTTACCTACAATCAAGTGTGACAACCATTTAAAGGTGTTTAGAAATGTTCAGGTGTTGTCAACTGCATTGTTATCATTCAGGTTTGTAGAATTTCTCTCCAGTAATTCTCTTAGGTCTGCTAAGAATTAAGGACTTGTTAAAGGCTTTGCCACATTATTCACACTTCTAGGGTTTCTCTCCAGTATAAATTATCTTCTGTATAGTGAGTTGTTAATTGGTTAAAAGCTTTGCCACTTTTTTTTTTTTTTTTTTTTTTGAGACAGAGTCTCGCTCTGTCACTAGGCTGGAGTGCAGTGGCACAATCTCGGCACACTGCAACCTCCACCTCCCGGGTTCAAGGGATTCTCCTGCCTCAGTCTCCTTAGCTAGGACTGCAGGCATGCACCATCACACCCAGCTAATTTTTGTATTTTTTAGCAGAGACTACTAAATAGATACTACTAAATACCATGTTGGCCAGCATGGTCTCAATCTCTTGATCTCATGATCCACCAGCCTTGGCCTCCCAAAGTGATGGGATTACACGTGTGAGCCACTGTGCCCGGTCCATTCTTTATATTTGTCAGTTTTTTCTATGGCATGAATTTTCTTGTGTGTAGTAAGGTTTGAGCATTGATTAAAAGCTTTGCCACATTCTTTACATTTGTAGGGTTTCTCTCCAGTATGAATGACCTTATGTTTAGTGAGAGTTGAGGACCAGTTAAAGGCTTTGCCACACTCTTCACATTTGTAGGGTTTCTCTCCAGTATGAATTATCTTATGTTGAGTAAGGTTTGAGTATTGGTAAAAAGCTTCGCAACAGTCTTCACATTTGTAGGGTTTCTCTCCAGTATGAATTTTCTTATGTTTAGCAAGTTTTGAGAATTGGTTAAAAGCTTTGCCACATTCTTTATGTTTGTAGGGTTCTCTCCAGTATGAATTCTCTTATGTGTAGTAAGGTGTGAGGAATGGTTAAAAGCTTTGCCACATTCTTCATATTTGTACAGTTTCTCTCCAGTATGAATTCTCTTATGTGCAGTAAGGTGTGAGGACCGCTTAAAAGCTTTGCCACATTCTTTACATTTGTAGGGTTTCTCTCCAGTATGAATTCTCTTATGTGTAGTAAGGTGTGAGGAATGGTTAAAAGCTTTGCCACATTCTTCATATTTGTACAGTTTCTCTCCAGTATGAATTCTCTTATGTGCAGTAAGTGTTGAGGATTTGTTAAAAGCTTTGCCACAGTCTTCACATTTGTATGTTGTTTCTCCAGTATGAATTCTCTTATGTCTAGTAAGAGTTGCAGAATCTGTAAAAGCTTTGCCACACTCTTCACATCTGTATGGTTTTTCTCCAGTATGAATTCTCTTATGTTGAGTAAGGGTAGAGGACACATTAAAGGCTTTGCCACATTCTTCACATTTATAAGGTTTATCACCAGTATGAATTCTCTTATGTTTAGTAAGGTTCGAGGATTGGTTAAAAGCTCTGCCACAATGTTCACATATGTAGGGTTTCTCTCCAGCATGAATTATCTTATGTCTAGTAAGGGTTGACGACTGGTTAAAAGCTTTGCCACATTCTTTACATTTGTAGGCATTCTCTCCAGTATGAATTATCTTATGTGTAGTAAGGTGTGAGGATATGTTAAAAGCTTTGCCACGTTCTTCACGTTTATAGGGTTTCTCTCTAGTATGAATTATCTTATGTGTGTTAAGGTGTGAGGACTTGTTAAAGGCTATGCCACATTCTTCACATTTGTAGTGTTTCTGTCCTGTATGAATTCTTTTATGTTGAGAAAGGGTTGAGGACACATTAAAAGCCTTGCTACATTCTTCAAGTTTGTAGGAATTGACAGTAGTGTGATTTCTTTTATGTTGAGTTAGGTGTGAAAGAACGCAAAATGATTTGCCACATTCTTTACATTTGAAAGGATTCTTTTCAGTCTTACGTCTATTTGAATTTGAAAATTTATGAAAGTCTTTCACATATTTATCACATTGAAATATTTTGCTCTGAGTAGTTGACAAACACTGGTTAAATCCATTATAACTTCCTTTGTGCACCTTATACTCATCCACACTTTTATAGCCTTTTTTTAACTGTAAATTGTGATGTCCACATTTTTCATATTTTCTTAGTACTATTCTTTGGAAAGAAGCTTTTATGCTCTGCTCTGGCCAAAGGTCTTGGGTGAAATAACAACACATACCTGAAAGAAATAAAAATAACAACTTACTCCACATACTAGATTCAGATACATATTCTTTACAAATCTAACCTACAAAATTATACAAACTACATAAACAAGATTGCATAAGAAGGCCGGGCATGGTAGCTAATGCCTGTACTCCCAGCACGTTTAGATGCTGAGATGGGCAGATCACCTGAAGTCAGGAGTTTGAGACCAGTCTGGCCAATATGGTGAAACCCATCTTTTCTAAAAAATACAAAAAAATTAGCCGGGAATGATAGCATGCACCTGTAATCCCAGCTACACAGGAGGCTGAGGCAGGAGAATTGCTTGAACCTGAGAGGCACAAGTTGCAGTGAGCTGATATCACACCAATGCACTCCACTCTGGACAACAGAGCAATACTTTGACTCAAAAACAACCAAAACAAAACTGCACAACAAAATACCAAAGGCCCTAATTTTCTTATAGACATATAAATGTAAGAAAAATACACAAACCAAAATATATTTGTGAAAAATTTATACATGAGTTAAGTGTGTACAGTGCCCCAGGAGGAGAGGACAATGCAAAGAGTCATAAAGAATAATGAGAAAAGTCTGTTATGTTTACCCAACACAGTTCATCCCTCTCCCCAATATAATATAGTGCCTTTAGAAGTGAATAACCAGCCAGGCAGGGTGGCTCACGCCTGTAATCCCAGCACTTGGGTGCCGAGGTGAGTGGATCACCTGAGGTTAGGAGTTTGGAACCAGCCTGGCCAACATGGTGAAACCCCGTCTCTACTAAAAACACAAAAATTAGCCAGGCATGGTGGTGGGCGCCTGTAATCCCAGCTACTCGGGAAGCTAAGGTAGAATTGCTTGAATCTGGGAAGTGGAGGCTGCAGTAAGCCAAGATTGCGCTATTGCACTCCAGCCTGGGCAACAGAGCGAGACTCCCTCTCAAAAAAAAAAAAAAAAGTGAATAGCCAACCCCGTTTTTCTTTCTTTCTTTGTTTTTTAAAGACAAGTAGAACACTGGCACATACATCTTTTTTTCATTTCTATGAGCCCTTCCAGACACTGGTTTCTGTCTTGCACGACATAAAGTGCTGAAAAAAGTGTTGGTATACTTTGGAATGACGGTTTGAATCTGCTGAAACCAAAGCTAAATGTTACAGCAGCAGAGAGACTGCAGTATCACAGACAGCGAACAGGTTTAGCAAGTGGTGACTGATTATCAAGAAGAAACATGAATAAACTTTTTAAATTAAAAAACAAATTTCAGACAAGACACATCCTAGGAACATGTTTAAGACACTCTCAGAATTTCTAGCTGAGAAAATTTTTCAGACTATGCCAGGACAAAGCTACATTATAAAAATTGTGATAGATAGCTTTTTTTAATATCCAAATCTCAATTAAATATTACCATGTATACAAAATAGGACAATAAAGTCCCCGCAAGAATATTATAAAGTTTTCAGAAAAACACCTTGAATAAAGTATACATTACTTTTTAAAATTGAAAATGAGGCCAGGTGCAGTGGCTCATGCCTATAATCCCAGCACTTTGGGAGGCTGAAGCAGGTGGATCATGAGGTCAGGAGATTGAGACCATCCTGGCTAACATGGTGAAACCCATCTTTACTAAAAATACCAAAAATTAGCCACGTATGATGGCATGCGCCTGCAGTCCCAGCTACTCTGGAGGCTGAGGCAGGAGAATCATTTCAACCTGGAAGGTGGAGGTTGCAGTGAGCAGAGATAGTGCCACTGCACTCCAGCCTGGGTGACAGAGCGAGACTCCGTCTGAAACAAAAAAAAGAAAGAAAGAAAATAAAATAAATTGAATACTCAATGAGTGAAATAGGAACACATACAACTATCAAGAATTTTTTTAAAAATGAGGTTAAGAACAAAAATATTACAAATATAAAAAAAAACAAAATTGTGGAGGTAAAAAACACACAAAAAATTATAATTGAAAAATCCTAAAATAAAAAATGTAAAAATAAAGAAACTCAACAAACAAACTATGATACACAAAGATATTTATAAGAAACACAGGTTAAGCACAATTTCAAGTCACACAAGACAATCTTGGGAGCTGCAAGATAAAAGTGATGTGTCATTTACAGAGTCTTATGAGATAATCAGTGGATTGTCATCTAAAATTTTGCAGGCCAGAAGACAACGGTGTAATATGGTCAAAACTTCTGAAAAAAAAAAAAAAAAAAGTAGCTATCAAATGAGAATAATACCATCAGGAAATCTATCTTGCCAAATAAAAAGAAAAAAGCCTTCCTAAATAACCAAATTCTGAAAAAGAATATGGGCAGTGCATATGCCCAAATATAAAAGATGCTGAAAGCAGTTTCTTTTACAGCAAAAACATGATTCCAGAAAATGACAATTATTTTCTGAGAAAGATATGCACATACACAAAATAAAATTTCTCAGCATAATCATAATGGCGCAGAAATTTTTTAATTGTTTTTAAAATCTGAAGGAATTTTAGAGAATAAAGGAATTGAAAATCTGAGGAATAATTTTTGTATGCAACTTAAGTTTACTTTTTACCAGATTAAAATATATTGTTATATGTTTTAGAAGTATTATGTAAACCCCAAGATACCACAGATAATGTATCTGCACAGATACACAAAATAAAATAAGAAGTAAAATAGGCCGGGGCGGTGGTTCATGCCTATAATCCCAGCACTTTTGGAGGCCAAAGCAGGCAGATCACAAGGTCAGGAGTTCAAGACCAGCCTGGCCAACACAGTGAAACCCCGCGTCTTCTAAAAATAAAAAAAAATTAGGCATGGTGGTGCATGCCTGTAGTCCCAGCTACTAAGGAAACTGAGGCAGGAGAATTGCTTGAACCCGGGAGGCAGAGGTTGCAGTGAGCCGAGATTGCACCACTGCACTCCAGCTGGGGTGACAACAGGGCAAGATTGTTTCAAAAAAACAAAAAAAGAAAAGAAAGAAGTAAAAGAATATCAATGTAGAAATAAAAAAGAAACAGGCCGAGCGTGGCGGATCATGAGGTCAAGAGATTGAGACCATCCTGGCCAACATGGTGAAACCTCATCTCTATTAAAAATACAAAATTAGCTGGGCGTGGTGGCGCACGCCTGTAGTCCCAGCTACTTCAGGAGGCTGAGGCAGGAGAATCGATTGAACCCAGGAGTTGGAAACTACAGTGAGCTGAGATGGCACCACTGCACTCTAGTCTAGGCAAGAGAGCAAGGCTCTGTCTCCAAAAAATAAAATAAAATAATAGAAAAAACTGCAAAATCTACAAATATATTGAAATTAAACAACAGACTCTTGAGCACACTCCTGTTCAAAGATTGAAATTATTATTTTAGAGATGTCCATACTGCTCAACGTAATTATAGAATTAATGCAAGTTTCTTTTAAATTTCTCATTCACTCTAGAAGAAATTGAAACAACCCCAAAGTATAAGGAATCTCAAGAGACAATAAAATAGCCAACAGGCTGGGCACAATGGCTCATGCCTGTAATCCCAGCACTTTGTGAGGCTGAGGAGGGCGGATCACCTGAGGTCGGGAATTTGAGGCCAGCCTCTCCAACATAGAGAAACTCCATCTCTACTAAAAATACAAAATTAGCCAGGTATGGTGGCAGGGACATGTAATCCCAGCTACTCGGGAGGCTGAGGCAGGAGAATCACTTGAACCCAGGAGGCAGAAGTTGTGGTGAGCCAAGATCGCGTCATTGTACCGCAGCCTGGGCAACAAGAGTGAAACTCTGTCTCAATAAGTAAAATTAAATTTAAAAATTAAAGAATAATAAATTAAAAACATGGCCAACAATCTTCAAAAAAAAAAAAAAAGAAAAGAAAAGAAAAAGAAACTGTGGCCAGGCTCGGTGGCTCACACCTATAAACCCAGCACTTTGGAAGGCTGAGGCGGGTGCATCATGACGTCAGGAGATCCAGACCATCCTGGCCAACACAGTGAAACCCTGTAAATACAAAACTTAGCATGGCATGGTGAAATGAGCCTGTAGTTCCAGCTACTTGGGAAGCTGAGACAGAAGAATTGCTTGAACCCAGGAGGCAGAGGTTGCAGTGAGCCAAGATAACATCACTGCACTCCAGCCTGGGCAACAGAGTGAGATTTCTATAAAAATCTCAATAGCACATTTTTACAGAAACATTGTTAAGAACTTTTGAATTTGATTACAAACTATAACTAGCCAAACACCCATGAAAAAGATGAGGCATCATACTACCTGATTTCAAAACATATTAAAAGCTACAATAACAAAAACAATGTGCTACTGACACAGAGACAGATAAACAGATGAAAGAACAGAATAGAGAGCCCAGAAATGAACTCTTTTGTATATAATTAAATGATTTTCCACAAAGTTGCCATGACCACACAGTAAAGAAGAGATAATCTCTTCAAAAAATCAT
>NW_022680681.1:0-87881 GCF_009764315.1 Trachypithecus francoisi | reverse complement strand
TTATAATCATGTGAGTTAATACTTCAAAAGCTCCCCTTTGTATATGTATATATCCTATCAGTCCTGTCCCTCTAGAGAACCCGAATACACTTTCCAACAAGATCAACTTTCCTTATCTTCTTACTTTAAGGACTGAGATATTTTCTATTTCATTCTTTTACTAAACGTGTCGTTTGGGGGACCTTGGCTTTACACATGGGTCTGCCATCCAACTCCCAAGTCTGGGCAGGTCTAAGGTTTATTTCCTATCCTCCTATGTGAGCACTGAAAGCTGTTACCACAGCTAGGCAGGGCATTCTCTGCCTTCCAAGGCCCACTGACTTTCAGAATTCCTGCTTTGGGAAAAGGATTTCCTTTTCCTTCTTAACAATGAGCTATGTATTTTGAAAGATGCTGGGGATGGGGATGGTGGGATTTTTATCTCTTCATCAGAATTTTAAGGAACTTGTGCTGAGAGTTTTTGGACCACTATATTGCCAAAACAGAAATCACTAGGTATTTTCCAAACTTCAGTATTGTTTGAAAATTTTCTTTTCTTTCTTTTTAACTATTAACATACTTCTTTTTTTTTTTGCATTAAAAAACATTGCTCAGTCCATGGCCCAGCCTGGTGTTCGGGGCCACAGGGCCTGCCCAGTGCAGGTTTTTATCTGGGCAGCCTGGTGCTGAGGTCCGAGGCAGGCCTGCACTCACATTGCTCTCCTTTCCCTGGCAGAGGTCGTCTCCCTCCATGCTGTGCTGCCTGGGGCCGGAGGGGGCTGACTCCGGTGGTGCAAGGCTGTCCTTCCCATCCTCTTGCATGCACCTTTTCTTATTTATGTGCGAGCCCTGGGTGTAGCTGCGGTCTCCCGCCTGGTTTCCTGGGTGTGGCTGCGGTCTCCCGCCTGGTTTCCTGGGTGTGGCTGCGCTCTCCCGCCTGGTTTCCTGGGTGTGGCTGCGCTCTCCCGCCTGGTTTCCTGGGTGTGGCTGCGCTCTCCCGCCTGGTTTCCTGGGTGTGGCTGCGCTCTCCCGCCTGGTTTCCTGGGTGTGGCTGTGCTCTCCCGCCTGGTTTCCTGGCTCCTGTGAAGGTGTGTGTGTGGATGGTTGTCAGGTTGTTTCTTCAGGTGGGCAAGTGCCAAAAGGTCCTATTCTGCCATCCTGCTCACATCACACCTCCCCTAAGAGAATTAATATCAGCCCCAGATCTTCACATTATACATGACACATTTAAGGTGAAGCACATACAGGAAAGAAATACTAGGATAAATCACTTGTCCCCATATATTGTTTGCTTTATAAAAGAATTATTTATTGCAATTAAATTTGTATAAAAAGAAAAAATTAAGCCAAAAATTAAGAATGAAGCCTTGAAGGGACATACAAAATTAAGAAAGCGGGCCAGGCGCAGTAGTTCACGCCTGTAATCCCAGCACTTTGGGAGGCCGAGGCGGGCAGATCATGAGGTCAGGAGTTTGAGACCATCCTGGTTAACACGGTGAAACCCCGTCTCTACTAAAATCACAAAAAATTAGCCGGGTGTGGTGGCGGGCGCCTGTAGTCCCAGCTACTCGGGGGGCTGAGGCAGGAGAATAGCGTGAACCCGGGAGGTGGAGCTTGCAGTGAGCCGAGATTGCGCCACTGCACTCCAGCCTGGGTGACAGAGTGAGACTCCGTCTCAAAAAGAAAAAAAAAAGAAAAGAAGGGATGAAGCCAAAAAATGAGAAGACAATCTATAAGCTTAATAAAACCCATATCCTACGGATGAAATTACTGATTCCTAGACCACCTAATCTAAACATGACAGTAACATAAGATGCCTTTCTTATTAGGAAACGGCCAAGATAAAAAATAATCAATTTAGGGCCGGGCTCGGTGGCTCAAGCCTGTAATCCCAGCACTTTGGGAGGCCGAGATGGGCGGATCACGAGGTCAGGAGATCGAGACCATCCTGGCTAACACCGTGAAACCCCGTCTCTACTAAAAAATACAAAAAAAACTAGCCGGGCGAGGTGGCGGGCGCCTGTAGTCCCAGCTACTCGGGAGGCTGAGGCAGGAGAATGGCGGAAACCCGGGAGGCGGAGCTTGCAGTGAGCTGAGATCCGGCTACTGCACTCCAGCCTGGGCGACAGAGCGAGACTCCGTCTCAAAAATAATAATAATAATAATAATCAATTAAAACAAAAAAATTAAATTCTAAGTTTTGCCTGCCAACTAAATTTGTCTCCTTCCTGGAAAAAAGGAAGATTTGCTGGTTCTTTATTGTAGGTATCTCATGTTCACGGATTGGAAGACAATATTGTTAAGATGGTAAAACACCTCCAATTGATCCACAGACTCAATGCGACCTCTATCAAAATCCCAGCTGGCTTCTTTGGGGAAATTGACAAGCTTATGCCAAAATTCACACAGAAGTACAAGGGACCCACAATAGCCAGAACAATCTTCAAAAAGAACGAAGTTGGAGGAGACACACTTCCCAACTTCAAAACTTACTACAAAGCTATAATAACCAAGATAGTGTGGTACTGGCATAAGTACCACATAAGATCAATGGAATAGAATTAAGAGTCCAGAAAAAAAAAAATTACGACCAACTAATTTTCCACAAGAGTGCCAATGGGGAAATAATTGTCTTTACAACAAATACTGCGGGGAAAACTGGATATTCATATACAAACGAATAAAGTTAGCCCAGGAGGGTGGCTCACGCGTGTAATCCCAGCACTTTGGGAGGCCGGGTGGATGGACTGCCTGAGGTCAGGAGTTCAAGATCCGCCTGGCCAACATGGTGAAACCCCATCTCTACTAAACATAGAAAAAAAGTAGCCGGGCGTGGTGGTGGGCGCCTGTAATCCCAGCTACTCAGGAGGCTGAGGCAGGAGAATCACCTGAGCCCGGGAGGCAGGGGCTGCAGTGAGCCAAGATCGCACCATTGCACTCCAGCCTGGGTGACAAAGAGAGACTTCATCTCAAAAAAAAAAAAAAAGAATGAAAAGAATAAAGTTGGACCCTCTAACTCACATGATGAACAAAAATTAACTCAAAATGGGTCACAGACCTAAATGTAAAAACTAACCCTATGAAGTTCCTAAAAGAAAACAATAAATCTTCATTATCTTGGGTTAGCAATTTTTTTTTTTTTTTGAGATGGAGTCTCGCTCTGTCGCCCGGGCTGGAGTGCAGTGGCCGGATCTCAGCTCACTGCAAGCTCTGCCTCCCGGGTTTACGCCATTCTCCTGCCTCGGCCTCCAAGTAGCTGGGACTACAGGCGCCCGCCACCTCGCCCGGCTAGTTGGTTTTTTTTTTTTTTTTGTATTTTTTAGTAGAGACGGGGTTTCACCGTGTTAGCCAGGATGGTCTCGATCTCCTGACCTCGTGATCCGCCCATCTCGGCCTCCCAAAGTGCTGGGATTACAGGCTTGAGCCACCGTGCCCGGCCAGCAATTTTTTTAAATATATAACACCAAAAACACATGATGAAGAAATAAATAAATTAGACTTCACCAAAATTAGAAACTTTTGTGCTGCCAAGGACACCATCAAGAAAGTGAAATGGGGCGAGCATGGTAGTTCATGCCTGTAATCCTAGCAATCTGGGAGGCCGAGGCAGGTGGATCGCTTGAGGCCAGGAGTTCAAGACCAGCCTGGCCAACATGATAAAACCCTGTCTTACTAAAAATACAAAAATGAGCCATGTGTGGTGGTGTATGCCTGCAAATCCAGCTACTTGGGAGGCTGAGGCAGGGGAATAGCTTGAACCCGGGAGGCAGAGGTTGCAGTGAGCCGAGATTGTGCCACTGCACTCTAGAATGGGCAACAGAGCAAGACTCTGTCTCAAAAAAAAAAAAAAAAAAACTTGACAAAGTTTGAATGGATATACATGTGGCCAGTAGGCACATGGGAAAAATGCTCAACAGCATCAGCCATCAGGGAAATGTGAATCAAAACCAAAATGAGACATCACTTCATGCCCACTAGAATGGCTCTCATCAAAAGATGGACAATAACAAGTGTTGATGAGGATATGGAGAAACTGGAACCTTCAGACACTGCTGGTAGAAATGTAAAATGGCACAGCTGCTTTGGAAAAGTTTAACAGTTCCTCAAAAAGTTAAACCCAGCAATTTCACTCCCAAGTATATACCCAAGAGAACTAAAAATACGTGTGCCCACAAACACTTTTACATTCCCACAAAAATTTTTTCCCACAAAATACATGAGTGTTCATTGCAGCATTATTCTTAATAGCCAAAGAGTGGAAACAACCTAATGTCCATCAACCGACGCACGGATATATAAAACATTTATCTCCATATAGCAGATACTACGTGACCATAGAAGGAATGAAGGACTGATTCGTGCTACAACACGGATGAGCCATGAAAACATGATGCTAAGTGAGTAATCTAGACACAGAAGGACAAACATTGCTCTTGTCGCCCAGGCTGGAGTGCAATGGCACGATCTTGGCTCACTGCAACCTCGCCTCCCAGGTTCAAGCGATTATCCTGCCTCAGCCTCCCAAGTAGCTGAGATTACAGGCAGGCGCTACCATGCCCGGTTAATTCTGTATTTTTAGTACAGACGGGGTTTCTACATGTTGGTCAGGCTGGTCTCAAGCTCCTGACCTCAGCTGATCTGTCCGCCTTGGCCTCCCAAAGTGCTGGTATTACAGGCATGAGCCACCGCACCCGGCTGACACTGCCCTTTTAGGTGAAGGGCATGTAAGTGTTCATTGGACTACTCCTGCAGCTTTTCTGAAGGTTTGAAGTCTTTCCAAGTAAAAATAAAATATATTATACATTACAAATATAAAATAATAAAAGCAATCCCTCATGGGGCAGTTTTACGGATTAAATGCAGACACAGGTGTGCACACCCACCAATAGGTCACTGCTGTCACGGCTGCTCAGGCAAGTGGTGCTGACGCTGGCGAGTGCCACAGGATGGAGCATGAGTCATAGCTAATTCCACTTCATGAATCCAACAAACATTAATAAGTGCCTGGTCTATGACAAGTATTTTGCTTCGCACAGTGGCTAAAAAAATTAATAAGATACAGTCCCCACTCTAGAATCTGCATGCATTACCAAACTTTCCTATTAAAAATGTATCACTTTAATATTCAGCCCAGCTCTAAGGTAACCCCTAAGGTAAAGAGCTTAGAATTTCTAAAAGCAGTGTCTGTAATACGCTCTGTTTATGCATTTATTTACATTCTGCCTCATTCTAAAAAAGGATCTAAAATCAATTTTTTAAACACATACAATTTAACAACAATAACCAAAAAAAAAAAAAGATAAAAATCAGTCTAAAGAGAAAATGAGAATTCTAGTTAAAGGAAACCAGGGGAAGGTTAAATCACAAAAATGTCTGCCATGAAGTAGGTGTAATTATTAAGGGTAAGCTAGAGACTCGGCGCTAAGGCTCCTAACAGCTAAAGCAAAAAGATAAAGATGAAGGCCAGCCGTGGTGGCTCATGCCTGTAATGCCAGCACTTTGGGAGGCCAAGTCAGGTGAATCATTTGAGGTTAGGGGTTCAAGACCAGCCTTCATCATGGCCAACATGATGAAACCCCATTTGTATTAAAAATACAAAAATTAGCAGGGCAGTAGTGGTGGGTGCCAGTAACCCCAGCTACCTGTGAGGCTGAGGTAGGAGAATCGCTTGAGCCTGGGAGGCAGAGGTTGCGGTGAGAGGAGATCCGGCCACTGCACTCCAGTCTGGGGAAGAAAGTGAGACCCTGTCTCTAAACAAATAAATAAAAAGAGATAAATATCAATGCCCATGAAATAAGGATTTGCACCAACTGCAGGCATGTCCCCATGCGGGAAGCTGTGAAGCACCATTCTCATCCTGCAGCACCATTCTCAATGCCTCCCTGGGTTAAACAGAACAACCCACAGCACATACATGGGACTCATTCTCCAGGCTCTGGCTTTTCCTTTATTTTAGTCCTCTCCCTCTTTCACCACTTTTTGGGCTTCGAATGGAGATCTGAAACTCCAACCTAAGGACTGGGTCAAAGATTCCCACCGCTTTGCAGGCAGCTGCCATCCACAGCCCAGCAGGGCATCAGAGGCCCACCTGGCTTGCTCCTATCTCTGCAGCTTTGACTGCTCACTCAAGAGAGATTTCCCTATATGCCTCTTTCTCTCTTCCAAAGACAAGGTGCTATATACCAGACTCTTGTTCATTCAGAAATGTCTCAGTTCCCTCTCTCTCCTTTTCCATCTCTAATGAGGAACTTGACTTTCCTCCTTTCCCATCCAACAGCTTCTTTGTGAGAACTATGAATTCCTCACAAACCATCTCTGAAAGCCACGCACCCTGCTGGCTAGACTGAACAGTTTCAGCCATAGCTAAGCTGCATTCCTACTACTTTCCCCCTTTCTAGCTTAAAAAGCCTTTCCTAAATCTCCCCATGCCTCTGATTTTCAGCTTAAATTGACATAAAGTTCTGAGGTTGCAATTATTATGTGCATATCTAGCAGGCTTTTCCTGGGTTTCCTTAGCAACAGCTTCATTAAGGAACTGCATCAAAAATTTTAAAGAGGCTATTCTTATATCTGAACAGAGTAGCCTGCATAAAATTTGAACGGCTTTGAAGAGAAAATTAACAAGGAACAAAGAGGTGGCAGGTCTTAGTCAGCAGTATCATAAGCCAAAATGTTTTCAAATGGCTCAAAATCATTCTTGAATATTTGGTTTGTGGGAGGCAAAGGGTGTTAGATTCAATGTGCATTAATCCTAGAGTATGTTCTCTAATCTGGTAAAGTCAGATTATTTTCTAGTTTTTCAAACAATTCCTTACTACCACTTTCTCTTACCGTCACTTGCCATTTTTGACTAATTGAGAATTAAGAAAGTGACCCAGGCACGGTGGCTCACGCCTGTAATCCCAGCACTTTGGGAGGCCAAGGCAGGTGGATCACCTAAGGTTGGGAGTTCAAGACCTGCCTGACCAACATGGAGAAACCCCGCCTCTACTAAAAATACAAAATTAGCCAGGTGTGGTGGCACATGCCTGTAATCCCAGCTACTCAGGAGGCTGAGGCAGGCGAATCACTTGAACCCAGGAGGTGGAGGTTGCAGTGAGCCGAGGTCATACCACTGCACTCCAGCCTGGGCTAAAAGAGCGAAACTCTGTCTTAAAAAAGAAAAGAATTAAGAATTAAGAAAGTGAATTTCAACCATTTGGGGGAAACTACCTGATGTGGTACACAGAGCTTGGATTTTAGAACCCAAATGGTTTAAATACCAATGGTGGTATCTACAAGACAATCCTGGATAAATGGCAAACTCCTCTCCTCAATTTCTCAACCTTAGAATGGAGCGTAATAAACTACTTTGCAAAGTTGTTGTGATAATTATGGCCAATATCTGAAAAGCATCTAGCTAAACGCATGCAACAAGCTGGCTGCTTAATCACTCGTATTATCAATGAGTTTCAGCTTATCCAATAATGGAGAGGCTCTGCTTTTTCATCCTTTTTGTGTGCCAACAGAGCTTATTTTACGGGATTAATACTGCAAGAGCAGGCCTGACTAGAAAATTCCCCAGGTCTACAAGGCAGAGCATGTTCTTTTCCTTGGATCAAATGTACAATTATCTATGTTTATGTTTATCTGCTCAGTACCCATTTCCCCCTCTAGACCTGAAGCTCAGTCAGTGCGAGACCATGTCTGTTTCGCAGCCCACTCAACACTCAAGGCTAGCAGATGACTGACATAGCGCCGAGTGCCTGGCCTTTGGTGTGGAACATGTGAGTGAGGGCAGGAAAGAGAGAACCAGCACACCTCCCAGAGGCCCTTCCCCTCTGAAATTATGGGCTGGCTTTGGACAAGTTGTACAACCTTTCCTTAGCCTAAGGTTTCTCCTCTACAAACAAGAATAACTATACTGGAAACACAGAATTATAAGGATTAAAGAAAATACCCAAATTCACAAGCCTGTAAACTGTCTGTTAACAGGTCCTCAACAAACAGGAGCTGCCTGCATCCCTTTGATACAACCAGTGAGGCGTGAGGCAGACATGTTTGCTGAATGCTTTCTAAAAGCCAAGCACAGTGCTTAGCACTTTATATGCATTATTCTATCATTTCCAACTTACAGCAACTCTGGAAAGAAAGCAATATCATCATTCCTATTTTATTTTATTTTTTAGATGTAGTTTTGCTCTTGTCACTCAGGCTGGAGTGCAGTGGTGCCATCTCAGCTCACTGCAACCTCCACCTCCTGGGTTTAAGCAATTCTCCTGCCTCAGCCTCCCGAGTAGCTGGGATTACAGGTGTCCAACACCATACTCAGCTATCATTCCCATTTTATAGACTTGGAAACAGGCTAATGAGGTTACATAACTATTCCAGGTTGCACAGTGAGGAAATGGCAACTTCAACCTCAATCTGGGGGGCCAAAGTCCATGCTTCTTCACCTCACCTCTACCTCACTATTTGCCTGTAAAATCCACATGTCCAACCCATAAATGTATAGGTAGACAGTTATTAAATGAGGTGTTTGCTGCCATTTGTGAATTATCTTAGATAGATAATTATCATAAGCCACTCACCTAAACAACTAAAGACAGGTCAATCCATATCCCTGCACACAAAGAGAAGGAACTCAGCAGTGAATTCCGTAAAATGAAAAAAATCCTTTCCAATGCCACTAAATCCAGATGTATTATTTATCAGTTTTTATATTTGCACAGGGATTCTTAAGAATGCAGAAGGAACCTGAAATAATTATATCTCAGTTCCTTTCAAAATTTCCATATTAGCCAAAGTCATTTCCAGGAATAGATACAACTCATCAATTCTACAATGGAACATACTTGATCAAGAACCAAAAGCGTGTTCTATTTCAGAAAAACTACAGACCCTTCTTCTTTATTGTTCTCATAAAATCCCACCAGAACTCATTATCTTGCCGCCTGCTCATCTGGCAAACAAACATGGAGATGAGTCAACTCAAGCCAAGCCTGGTGCTGGGGAAAACTCACAGGGCCACGGAACCACATCTGTACTGTCCCCGCCCGCCTCGCGCTGGAGGGCGCTGCTCCCCTTCCCGCGTGTCTTTGCTGACCTCTAGTGGTCCACAGGAAGAAAGAGCAAACAGCAAAAGGACAGGCTGCTCCAAAGAACAAAATGTCCTCACATTTTAAGTGAAAACATTTTATTTTATGAAATGTGTGTTTCTATACTCACCAGTGAAAACAGATTCCCAGCAAGCCCAATTTAGCAGCATTAACTTGCAAAGGCAACTCCAGTTGTTAAGGGCAAGTCAGTCTCAAAGCCCTGCCCCCGGCTCCCAACCAAATTGTCTGCAGTTCCACTGCTTCAGGCCTTCGGAGGGGCCGTTTAAAAGCACGGTCCACCCTACACTGTCACAACTACATGTCTCTTTACACCCTCCAATCTGATCATAACACTTGCCCATCGCAGAGTCACTTTATGGGGCAGGCACCAAGACAGTACTGGGCAGGAGGTGTCAAAGCCAGTCCTTCCAGTGACCACGTGAGCTTGTTATCCTGTCATGTTACAGACCATAACATTAAGAGGCAGAGACACCAAGTGACTGTGCTCAAGGCTACACAGCTAACAGGTGGCAACGCAAGGGTGTGAACCTGAGCCCATCTGGCAGCTCGACTCCACGGCAACTCCCAGCTTGGATTCCTCCAGGGATTCTCTCTTGCCCACCTGATAACTTTTATGCAACACCTACAACAGCAACTGACCGCAGCCTGCGTCGGGGCCTCTCTTCCCCCACATTGTCCCTCACAAACAAAACTGCTCTGACCCCCAAGTGACTTCTGTGCTCAGAGCTCACACCCAGCCACATGTTTACACCCAGTCTCTCTGCTCAGACGCTCCTCAGCCCCACTCTGCTGGGTACTTTTCAGTCTCCTCGGAGAGACCTCCTCCAGGAAGCCCTCCACCCTCAGCACTTAGAACATCAAGCTCTGGAGCAGGGACCACATCCTCATTGGCCCTGCAAATCTGTGGCCCGGCACAGTGCTGAACCCCTCCGAGGTCCCCTGAAAAGTGTGTCAAATGAGAGGTATGATCCAGATGTTGGTTCATTTGCCCGGAATCACTGGGGAGAATACGTCCCCTTGGGCACCCAGGTAACTGAAGCTTCCACTTTGAAATGTCAGGTTCCCGCTTCTGCCCACTTTACCAGAAGCTTCAGTATAAACGGAAAGATATGGACCTCTTCCTAATGCTCTTCTGATGACACACTGCACCAATGGTGGTGCTGTTTCCCTCACACTATGTGGCCTACAGCTTTGAGGGACTGTGTTGTTGTTTGTTTTTTACTTGGTTTACGGCTGGGCTTTACTCTGTTCTGGTCTCTCCCTTTGGTGTGATGCTGACACTTGCCATTTTGGCTTATCGGCCTCCCTGCCAATGTCTAATCTAGGAAATTAGCCAAGATGAGGGGTCCGAGGGGCAGTAAGTACACTTTACAGAAGAGGGAACTGAGGCACACAGAGGTTAAACATCTTGCCAAGGCAAGTGAAGCTGGAATGCCGACCCCAGCAGTCTGTACCCAGTCTGTGTGCTCAACTCTCATGCTAAAACGCCTCTCTTTTTATAGACTATGGCTATAAACATTATAAAGTACCAAAATATGGGCCAACTCTGAGATGGTGGTGAACTGTTATTTTGTTTCTACTTAGGTTATTCGCTTTTGATTGAAAAAAATTAAGAATCTCTGTAGTCAATATGGCAACATTTCAACATATTAAATCTGGATGATAGAGGCATGAGTGTCTTATTATTAGTCACACATTTTGTGTGTTCAAAAGAGAAACTGATTTGAAAGTCTCTCTCCTCTCTCCTCCACCCCCTGCCCTCTCGCCTGCGCCCCCAGACCCACACCTCTCTCGTTATGTGCAAAGCTGAACCTCTCCTCTTTCCCTCCACCACTGCCTTGCAGCTTGCCTTCCTCAGAGCCCAGCCTGACCATCAGGTACCTAATGGAGGAATACTCCATTCCACCCGACCCACAGCCGGCCACTGACCCTTTCCACGTAGACCCCCAAGCACGTTTCCAGTGGGCTGGCCTTCCTGTCAACAGCCCCAATCCTTTGGGGAAGCTGTCAGCACTGCTCACCTGGGCTCCCCAAGGGCCACTGCAATGGACCCCCTCCCTCTCTCTCCCTCCACTCCATACAAATCTGGTTGCATCAGTCCCTGATGTAAAGATCTTGCTTTTTTTTTTTTTTGGACAGAGTCTTGCTCTGTCGCCCAGGCTGGAGTGCAGTGGTGTGATCTCGGCTCACTGCAAGCTCCACCTCCTAGGTTCACACCATCCTTCTGCCTCAGCCTCCCAAGTAGCTGGGACTCCAGGCGCCCACCACCACGCCTGGCTAATCTGTTGTCTTTTCAGTAGAGACAGGGCTTCACCGTGTTATCCAGGATGGTCTCGATCTCCTGACCTCCTGATCCATCCACCTCCGCCTCCCCAAGTGCTGGGATTACAGGTGTGAGCCACCACGCCCGGTCAAGACCTTGCTTTTAAAACCCGCCACTCTTAGAAGCAGCCCCAAATGCTTCACCTGGCCAAGAAAGAAGAAAGCCCTCCCGCTCGGACTCTGTCCTCCCTACACCTCTCTCTTCCTCTCCCTCCCTCCCTCTTCCCCTCCCTCTCTATCTCCCCCTCTTTCCACCCCCACCGCCATCTCTGACTTTATTTGGTTTCTCCCAGCGATGTGTTCTGTTTCAGGGCATCACTCATGCTGAGCCATTTTCTTCCTGAATGACCTTCTCCCATCCCCTCTTTACTTGGCTATCTCCTATTCATCCTTCAAGGCCCAGTTCCAGTCTCACTGACTTAGAGACAGTCCCTGGCCCCCACACCCTCCACTTCCATTAAACTAAGTTAAATTCTTTTGCCACTTGCTCCCTTGGCACATGTACCTCCAATTTTTTTCCACTTACCCACTGCTCAATGTCTGCCTTTCCCACAAAACCATCAGATGGATGAGGACAGGACCCGCCTGCCTCACCTCTTTCCCCCACCCTTAGCACAACACCCTCTTCACTAAGTATCTGCTGAATTACAGTGACCTATGTTCTCATACTCGTCTTGTATCCTTAAGCAAATTGTTTAACTTGGTCTCAGTTTCCCTATCTATAAAGATCCAAGTTCAATTAACTAAATATCTAAAATCCTTCTAAGACTATCAATTTTAGGATTTAGCATCATCAATCCACATGGAAAGGTTTTGATGATTGTTTTATTAAAAATCCATTCAGATTCAGATTTAAGTATTATTTGCTAGGTTACCACTGTGTCAAAGGAGCTATATAAGTGCTTTCACAAACTGCCTGTTGTATAAACCCAACACCCCAAACAGGGTTACAAATGGCAAGTACTTCATGAGTGACAATATCAAGACAAGAGGCGTGAAGTTTGTTGAAGGTTGCCAAGCTAGTAAAACACAGTTATTTCTCCAAACAAACAAACAAAAAAATGCAAAGAACAGCAAGTTCTGAATTTTGAAAGTTAAATACCACAATGAAAGAAGTACAATATACAAATAACCACGTTAATTAGAAATCAAGTTAAGATTCAACATTTTTTATCATGGCATGCTGAACCTCAGCAAAACAAAAGAAGCTGAATTCATAGTTAATTCCACAAGAACTAGATTAACTCTTCCACTTATAGGTAGACGTACACTCACCTGTCGAAGGTTAATGTAAACTGCATTCTGAAGAAATTCTGACGCTTCCATGCTCCGTTTCTGAATTGCAAGGACACGTACGGCCTTGATGCATGCTTCCAACTCAATCACTCCCGCATTCTTATACTGCAGAGTGTAAAGAAAGTGCCTCAGTCAAAAAAGTTCAGATGTTTCTGTCACATTCTAAAGGGTGTGCTACTGGGACTCAATAACTACAACAGCACTTCCCCCAGCAGAGGCCTCCGGACACCCCTCCTGATACGGAGCAGCATCTCATCTTGAATTGTACTCCCATAATTCCCATACGTTGTAGGAGGGAGCTGCTGGGAGATAACTGAATCATGGGGGCGATTTCCCCCATACTGTTCTTGTGGTAGTGAATAAGTCTCATGAGATCTGATGGGTTTATCAGGGGGTTCTGCTTTTGCATCTTCCTCATTCTCTCTTTGCCTGCCATCCATGTAAGACCTGACTTGCTCCTCCTTGCCTTCTGCCATGATTTTGAGGCTTCCCCAGCCACACAGAACTGTAAGTCCAATTAAACCTCTTTCTTTTGTAAATTGCCCAGTCTCAGGTATGTCTTTATCAGCAGCGTGAAAACAGACTAATAGAGTAAACTGGTACCAAGAGTGGAGTATTGCTGAAAAAATACCTGAAAATGTGGAAGCGACTTTGGAACTCGGTAACAGACAGAAGTTGGAACAGTTTGGAGGGCTCAGAGACAGGAAGATGTGGGAAAGTTTGGATCTTCCTAGAGACTTGTTGAATGGCTTTGACCAAAATGCTGATAATGATATGGACAATGAAATGAACAATGATATGGACAACGAAAGAGGACTGAGGTGGTCTCAGATAGAGATGAGGAACTCGTTGGGAACTGGAGCAAAGGTGACTCTTGTTACGTTTTACCAAAGAAACTGGTGGCATTTTGCCCCTGCCCTGGAGATTTGTGGAATTTTGAACTTGAAAGAGATGATTTGGGTATCTGGCAGAAGAAATTTCTAAGCAGCAAATCATTCAAGAGCTACCTTGGGTGCTGTTAAAAGCATTCAAGTTTTTTTTTCTTTTTGTTTTGTTTTGTTTTGTTTTGTTTTTTGAGACAGAGTCTCACTCTGTCGCCCAGGCTGGAGTGCAGTGGCATGATCTTGGTTCACTGCAAGCTCCACCTCCCAGGTTCACGCCAGTCTCCTGTCTCAGCCTCCGCAGTAGCTGGGACCACAGGCACCCACCACCACGCCTGGCTAATTTTTGTATTTTTGATAGAGACGAGGTTTCACTGTGTTAGCCAGGATGATCTCGATCTCCTGACCACATGATCTGCCTGCCTCGGGCTCCCAATGTGCTGGGATTACAGGCATGCGCCACCATGACCATCCAAAAGCATTCAGTTTTAAAAGGGAAACAGAGCATAAAAGTTTAAAAAATTTGCAGCCTGGCAATGCAATAGAAAAGAAAATCCCATTTTTTCAGGAGAAATTCAAGCCAGCTGCAGTAATTTGCATAAGTAACAAGCAGCCAAATGTTAATCCCCACGACAATGGGGGAAATGTCAGAGGTCTTCACAGCAGTCCCTTCCATCACAGGCCTGGAGATCTAGGAGGAAAAAGTGGTTTCATGGGCCGGGCCCAGGATCACCATGCTGTGTGCTCCCAGGGACTCGGCGCCTGTGTCCCAGTCACTCCAGCCAAGGCTGAAAGGAGCCAATGTACAGCTTGGGCCATGGCTTCAGAGGGTGCAAGCCCCAAGCCTTGGCAGCTTCCATGTGGTGTTGAGCCTATGGGTGCACAGAAGTCAATAACTGAGGTTTGGGAAGTTTCCACCTAGATTTCAGGAGATGTATGGAAATACCTGGATGCCCAGGCAGAAGTTTGCGTCAGGGGTGGGGCTCTCACAGAGAACCTCTGCTAGGGCAGTGCAGAAGGGAAATATGAGGTCAGAGCCCCACACAGAGTCCCTACTGGGGCACTGCCTAGTGGAGCTGTGAGAAGAGGGTCACTGTCCTGCAGACCTCAGAATGGCAGATCCACTGACAGCTTGCATCGTGCGCTTGGAACAGCCACAGACTCTCAACATCAGCCCATGAAAGCAGCCAGGACAGAGGCCGTACCCTGCAAAGCCACAGGATCAGGGATGCCCAAGACTATGGGAACCCACCTCTTGGCATCAGGATGACCTGGATGCAAGACATGGAATCAAAGGAGATCATTTTCAAGCTTTAAGATTTGACTGCCCCCCTCGGTTTCAGACTTGTATGGACCCTGTAACCCCTTTGTTTTGCCAATTTCTCCCATTTGGAATGGTTGTATTTATCCAGTGTGTGTGCCCCCATCGTATCTAGGAAATAAGCTGTCTGCTTTTGATTTTATAGGCTCATAGGCAGAAGGGACTTGCCTTGTCTCAGATGAGACTTTGAAGTGTGGACTTCTGAGTCACTGCTGAAATGAGTCAAAACTTTGCGGAACCGCCTGGAAGGCATGATTGGTTTTGAAATGTGAGGACATGAGATTTGGAGGGGCCAGGGGTGGAATGATATGGTCTGACTCTGTGTCCCCACCCAAATCTCATCTTAAATTGTACTCCCACAATTCCCACATGTTGTGGGAGGGACCCAGTGGGAGATAATTGAATCATGGAGGTGATTTCCCCCATACTGTTCTTGTGGTACCAGATAAGCCTCATGAGATCTGTGTTTTTATCAGGAGTTTCTGCTTTGGAGTCCTCTCCTCATTTTCTCTTTGCCTGCTGCCATCCATCTAAGACAGGACTTACTCCTCCTTGCCTTCCACCATGATTGTGAGGCCTCCCCAGACACAGGGAACTGTGAGTCCAATTAAACCTCTTTCTTTTGTAAATTGCCAGTCTCCAGTATGTCTTAATCAGCAGCATGAAAATGGACTAATACACCTCCCCACCAAGGCCAGAGAATTTGTTTGTGAGAAAATCTATCCTTTATGGAAGCAAAAGCGATTGGTGGGGCTGAGTCAGTCTATGAATGCCACATAAATGTGTATGCATTCATTAAAATAATATGACCACAGTAGCTTGCTATTTTACAAAATTTCAAAATATTATCAATGGATACTTTGCTATTCATTTCTGCTTATCATCCCTTGTAGTACTCTAAAACATTTTTAGAAACTCTCACACCTGCAGCTTTAATGCAGTTGTTGTAAATTCATTTTACTTAGTTGCAAAAAATCTGGCTCCCTGTGTGTTCAACGCTTTCTGATTTTGTCTCAGAGTTGCTTGTTCCTACTTCTCAGTTCCTATTATGGTTCCTGAGATGAAGAATGAATGAGGGCGTTTGGAACAGAAAAGGCTTTGTGGAATTTCATTCAACTATGCAATAAACTGGGGAGTATCTCTTAAGCTTCATCCCCAATTCTCCTAGCTTCAAGCCAGGAGAGCCACCCCCAGCCCCTCTTACACACCATGTGGCTCCAGACCCAGGAGCAGGGAAAGGAGGAAGGATTCAGGTTCCAGAACTCTTCCAAAAAAGAAGAGTTCAGATGCATGGATCTGCTTCCTTCCCTCCAACGCCCTTCCCCTCCCAAGCCTCCACCGCAAAATCCTCCATGCTAGCTGTTCTGCTTTTTCTTTTCTACTTCAAACCTTCTTTATTTTTATTATTTTTTTTCCTAGTTATCCCAGCTGGAGTGATTTTCAACTGATGTTGCATAATTTAATTTAACATTAAAGAACGGGTTTATAGAGGTTGTCCATGTATACTAGTACCTGAAAACAGACAGAGGTTGGGAGGAATAACACACTAATATTCTTTTGCTGAGGCATTAGGACACGGGAAAGCCAATGCATGTAATCGACAAGCCTTTGCTGAGACCCACTGGAGGCCTGGTGCGGCATCACTGCTCATAAACATGCAGTCTATTTACCAACCATGGAGAAGCAAAGGCACAACTGGTTATCTTTCTCACTAAAATCACATATAAGGTGGGACAAGCAGTTTTATAATTACTATGCCAGAAAGGGTAGGCTTCATTCCTCCCCTTTTCCACACACATAACGTACATGTAGTCTGTGTTATATTAAATATAAGTTATCACAGACGATCAGAAAAAGAAGCTATTTATACTTACTTAAATACCAACACTGAAGTCAGAAATCTATCAGTTGTATATACTGTTTCATGACACAAGAAAAAACTAACATAGGGACTTGATTCTAGAGAAATGCCATTTTTCCTTCAAAACTCTTAAAACATTTTCTATTGATGTGAGAACAAAAGTCATCACAAATTTTTCCCACATATTTTTGGTTAAATTTACTTTTTTTTTTTTTTTTTTTGAGATGGAGTCTCGCTCTGTCGCCGGGCTGGAATGCAGTGGTGCAATCTCAGCTCACTGCAAGCTCCGCCTCCCGGGTTTACACCATTCTCCTGCCTCAGCCTCCCAAGTAGCTGAAACTACAGGCACCCGCCACCTCACCTGGCTAGTTTTTTTTTTGTATTTTTTAGTAGAGACGGGGTTTCACCGTGTTAGCCAGGATGGTCTCAATCTCCTGACCTCGTGATCCGCCCGTCTCGGCCTCCCAAAGTGCTGGGATTACAGGCTTGAGCCACCACGCCCGGCCAAATTTACATATTTTAATGTATATTACAAAGAGACTTAAAATGAAATCATGAAAAAAAAATTTTTTTGAGACAGGATCTTGCTCTGTTGCCCAGGCTGGAATGAGTGGCGTGGTCACGGCTCACTGTAGCCTCAATCTCCCAGGCTCAGGTGATCCTCCCACCTCAGCCTTACTGGTAGCTGAGACAACAGGTGTGTATCACCACACCCTGCTAATTTTTTTGTAAAGGCGGGGTTTTACCACGTTGCCCAGGCTGGTCTGGAACTCCTGAGCTCAAGTAATCCTCCTACCTCAGCCTCCCAAAGTGCTGGAATTCCAGGTGTGAGCCACTGCACTCAACCCCCCTTTTTTTTTAATTATTTCCTCCCATCCAAATTTTCATGGCCAGTATGATTATTATTCCTCAAAAATTCTAAAATAATGTGTTCAAGTTAAAAAAAGACAAATTAGAGTTTGGATGGGGCTTTCGATATGTTTTATTCTGGGAGGTTATGTGTAGTGGCTTAGGCCTGTAATCCCCATGTCTCAGGAGGCCATGGTGGGAGGACTGCTTGAGGCTAGGAGTTCCAGACCAGCCTGGGCAACATAGAGAGACCCCATCATTACAAATAAAAAATAAAAAACTAGCCAGGCGTGGTGGCATGCACCTGTAGTTACAGCTACTTGGTCATCTGAGTGAGGCTGAGTGAGGTAGGAGGATGAGGGTGGGAAGATTGGTTGACTGAAGGAGTTTGAGGTTACAGTGAGCTATGATCATACTACTACACTCCAGACTGGGCAACAGAGCAAGACCCTGTCTCAAAAAAAAAAAAAAAATGGTGGGCGCAGTGGCTCACACCTGTAACCCCAGCACTTTGGGAGACCTGAAGCAGGCAGACTGCTTGAGCCAGAAGTTCAAGACAAGCCCAGGCAACATGGTGAAACCCCATCTCTACAAAAAATACAAAAAAAAAATAGCTGGGCGTGGTGTTGCACACCTGTAGTCCCAGCACAGAGGGAGGCAGAGGTGGGAGGATCACCTGAACCTGGGAGATCAAGGCTGCAATGAACCGTGATCATGCCACTGCACTCCACCCTGGGCAACAGAGCAAAACCTGGTCTCAAAAAAAAACAAAAAAAAAAAAAGAAAGAAAGAAAGAAACACTCTTAGATATCAAGTAAACCACTAAAATTAAGATAAAACATGTGCTGAAGTAAGAAAAGAAAGATTTATAGAAAGGAATGAAAAGTTAATAAACAGACACAAGTATGTGAAAGTATTTAGTACAGGTGAGAATTCAAATCAAAAAGAAACAAATATGAATTCAATACATCATGGTGCAACAATGAGGTAATGACCTGGAAAAAATAAATTGTATTCTTATGTCATAATACACACAAAATAAATTACAGATAATCAGATAATTATAGAAATATTTTAAATGCTAATAACAGTGAATACAAATACATGTTTGCATATATTATCTCAGCTTATCTGAACCACAGCTCTATGAGATGACGGGTACTGTTATCATCCTCATTTCAGAGATTAAGAAACCAAGGAAAAGAGTTTTAATCTATCGTTAAGAAAGTATTTCTAAGCAAGCCAGGTGCAGTGGCCAACGCCTGTAATCCCAGAACTTTGGGAGGCCAAGGCGAGCAGATCATTTGAGGTCAGGAGTTCAAGACCAGCCTGGCCCACATGGTGAAACTCCATGTCTACTAAGTATATAAAAAATTAGCCAGGTGTGGTGGCTCCACCTGTAGTCCCAGCTACTCAGGAGGTTGAGGCAGGAGAAATCACTTGAATCCAGGAGGTGGAGGTTGCAGTGAGCCCAGATCATGCTACTACACTCCAGCCTGGGCAACAGAGCGAGACACTGTCTCAAAAAAAAAAGGTATTTCTAAGCATAATACCAAACTCCTGGCCTCAAGGCCGCCTGCCTCGGCCCCCCGAAGTGCTGGAATTAATGGCATGAGCCACTGCACTCAGCTGTATTGGCAAGTATTTATTAAAAATAATAGCTGGTATTTGTTTATGGAGGAGTAAATTGTTAATTACCTTTTTGTAGGACAATACAGGAATATATAACTCTTTAAGAAAAGTATACTTTTTTTTTTTTTGAGACAGAATCTCACTCTGTAGCCTAAGCTGGAGTACAGTGGCACAACCTCAGTTCACTGCAACTTCTGCCTCCAGGGCTCAAGTGATTCTTGTGCCTCAGCCTCCCAAGTAGCTGGGACTACAGGTACACACCACGACATCTGGCTAATTTTTTGTATTTTAGTAGAGACAGGGTTTCACCATGTTGCCCGGAGTGGTCTCGAACTCCTGAGCTCAGGCAATCTGCCAACATCAGCCTCCCAAAGTGCTGCAATTACTGGTGGGCGTGAGTCACTGTGCCAGGCCAAAAAAACATATATTCCTTAACTCAAGTCAACTTCTAGGAATTGTTCCCTTAAAAAAAAGGCAGTCCAAAAAGATGTATGTATAGAGGCATTTGTCAGAGAACTGTTTACAATAGGGGGAAGAAAAAACAGAAATAAATAACAATCAGTAATAGGATTGGTAAAATAAATAATTCTACATCTTTTCACTCTCTATTAGAAATGGAATTTGGAGAGTAACTTGAACATAACCTATGATAAATGTTAATATTATATCCAGGATAGATTTCTATAAAAATTGAACCTAAAGGAATACTGATACAAGAACACAAGAATATAGGGGCAAAAATGTTTGGTAAAGCATTTTTTCTAATTCACAGTGAAAAAGTGAGAAACCCTAAGTATCCACCCACAAGAGAATAATTAAGCAAATTAAGGCAAGCTGTGAAATCTGTAAGAGCAAGCATTTCATCTCTTTGTAGGTGCTGTTTATGAGCATGTCTCACAAAATGTCTTGATGAATACATGACTACATCCACATTTTGGAAAACCTTTCCACACTCTCTGAAAGAAGGAAGCAGGATTTTAGAAAACTTTTCCACACGCTCTGAAAGAAGCAAGCAGGTCTGGAGGCGAGAGCACACCTATGGTCTATGATATACTGCTGAGTGGGTAAAGCAAGCTGCAGGATAACATAGTATGATCCCATTTTTGTAAATAGGATATGCGTGTGTGTGTGAACATGTGTGTATACATGCATGTGTGTGCGTGTGTGTGTGAGCGTGTGTGTACATATATGTGTGTGTATCTGAGCATGCATGAGTACATGCTTGTGTGTATGTGTGTGTGTGTGTGTGTGTGTGTGTGTGTGTGTGTGTCTCATAGGCATAAAGGTAAGGGGGCTATGGACCAAGTTGTTGATAACCAATAAACCAAGTTGTTAGTAAGAGTAGAGAAGGTAGAGGACTTTCATTTTTTACTTGATGCCACTCTCAGCACAACTTTTCTTTTTCAGTATTTTGATAAGTACATTTGGAATGCGAAATTGTTTTCAATCCAAACTAAAAAGAAGGGTGCCTCCATAAGATAGAATGCTCTACAGGTCACTGAAAATTCTGCCATGGAAGATTTCAATAGCATAGAAAACACAGACTATGCCAAATGAAAAAAAATGGGTCACCACACAGTACATAAGTAAAGTATGCTCCATTTCTTATAATATAAATAATATACATTGATAAAAGAACCAGAAAATAGATACAATTTTTTTTTTTTTTTGAGACGGAGTCTTGCTCTGTCACCCAGGCTGGAGTGCAGTGGTGCGATCTCAGCTCACTGCAAGCTCCGCCTCCCAGGTTCAAGCCGTTCTCCTGCCTCAGCCTCCCGAGGAGCTCGTACTACAGGCGCCCGCCACCACGCATGGCTAATTTTTCATATTTTTAGTAGAGACAAGGTTTCATCATGTTAACCAGGATAGTCTCGATCTCCTGACCTCGTGATCCGCCCACCTCGGCCTCCCAAAGTGCTGGGATTACAGGCGTGAGCCCCTGCACCCAGTCGAAAATAGATATAAAATAATAACAATCATTATCTGTGAGTACGGGGGCCATGGTAGCCCTTTTTCTCCCTTTTCCAAATTTATTATACTAAACCTATACTGTTCTGAATCAGAAAAAGAAAACATTTTAGGCATATAGCACTATGCATTAGAGAGCAAGACATGAATACTTACAGAAATAAATAATTAAGAGACACTGCAGCATTACACAATGTAAAATGGGAACTTCTGACTAAAACAACACAACTGTGTAAAAAATTCACAAAGCCATAAAATCACCTTGCTGTAATAGGAAATCGCCTCTTTATACTTGTCAATTATGTCTTCAGGGCTAAGGCAGTTCTTAGCACGTCCGATCTCAGTACTGGTGTCAGGATTGATGCCATTGGTGGTGAGGGCACCTGCAAACCAAGAGGAAGAAAAGAAATAATCTTTTGCTTTTTCAGTATTATTTCTTTGTTAAAGAGGAGCGGGAATAAGATAAAACTTAAATATGCCCTACTGAAATTTAAATAATGTGTTTAGTCTTCACAGCTTATATGCTTCCTATACAATAGCCTTGCTATCAAAGTATTCTACTAAATGTTAGTTAACTCAAAATAAGTTTTCCTCCCTTTTGAAATTTTTTACTGAAGAACATGAAATGCATTACATAAAAGTAACATATTTACAGTAACCAGCTCAATTGTCTTGAAGGCAACAATGAAGTCAGCATGCATTCTCTCACAGCTTGAAGCTCTTCATGTTAGAAAGCACCACCCCGCATCCTCAAAGGAGATCAACTACGCAAAAGCATTTTCTGAACCATACAGCATATTAAAAAAAGAAAATTATAAATGATAGTATGCTTTCTATTTCTGTCATTTTCTATTTCTGACCAACTCCTATCAATAAGCAGAAGCATCTGATTCCCTAGCCACCAAACTCACATGGGCAAGCATTTTGGAGAAACTTCCATTTAAAGAATATAACCAACTACACAGAGAACTCTGGCAGAAAAAAAATACAGATAAAATATTCAGTGACTTAACAGAACACTCAAAAAATATTCTCCTAAATCTCAATAGCAGGAAAAGCTGGGCTTCTATGAAACCACTTGTTTAGCTTACAGAGAGTGAGCATCTCCCACAAATCCTGTCTCTCTTGCGCCGCTGGGAGGCTCAGGGATGAGCTTGCCACCCATCTGTATAACCTCACAAAGCCAAAGACGTGCATCTCACACTGGCCTCGTCGCCCATGCAGCTCACTTCTTACCCTTGTTTTCTAATCTTGGTCCAGTTTTTTCATCTGCTTATTGTTTGTTCTCTAATTCTGTAAGCTGCCTCAAAAGGTTTTTTGGAACAAGACAGAAGAATAAACAGATAAGTGGAGAGATGGATGAACAAATGGACAGAGAACTCTAAGAAAAGGGGAACAAAACATTTCATATGCAAAATCCTCTTCTGGTAAGGAAAGAAAGAACTGTAACAGAACTGTGCGAGGCAGGTGGTTTAGGACTTTGTTTCCTGCTGACTTTGTGAAAATCACAGCAAGAGACAACAGGGAAGAACTATAAATAATAATAGAAAAGGGCACGCTTGGAAAAATATATCTCAAATATGCACTTTTTAAAGAATAGATCCAAATCAGCAAGACCGAGTGACATCAACTGTGGGTAGAGAATTGAGAACTCCATCCCCCAGGCACCAGGCATCTCTTCAAGCAGAGTGCATTCACACAGGTTGTTATAATGCCATCCGGGCAAAAGCGATATTTTTTCACACTCAGCAGAAGCAGGACCTACCTAAGGAACATCCACACATGTCATCACCTACAGCAACTCTATGAGAGTATTCTTAGTGTACCCCATCTCTGCAGGTGAGGAGACAAGATCCTAGAGAGGTTAAATCTCCTTACTAGTTCTCACAATTACAGAGCTGGTAACCCCAAGTAAGAGGCCATCTTGGGCCTATGTTCTTAACCACAGAAGTGTGGTGCTTTGTGTGCTTTTCACGCTTATAATACATTTGTTTCCAGCATAAGTTAATATTTAATAAGTGACAAGGGGTCTTAATTTATTTCATTAGCGCTAATGAATTATTTTTACATTGTTGAGTTTTACTCTCTCTTTTTCCCTTGGATAAATGGTGGTGGGGGTGTAAGAATGAAGTGGGTTTTTCACTCTTCATATGGTATCTCATCTATTCTCTGAGAAGTAAATGATCAAAGCATAAGAGGGAAATCCCCTCCAAGGAGAAGGAACAAGTGTTCCCTCCATCTTTTAAACAAAGGGCATCTCCAGTCATGAGGGCTAATTTGATAAACTTAATTTCTTTTTTATTTTTCTTTTTTTTTTTTGAGACAGAGTCTCTCTCTGTCACCGAAGCTGGAGTGCAGTGGCGCTGGAGTGCAATGGCATGAAATAAATGAAAGGGAGAATTGAAAACCAATAGAGAAAGGTCAACAAAACCAAAAGTTCATTCTTAAATCAACCACAAAATTATGAACTAGCTAAGAAGAGAGGAGAATCAAGTTACTAAAATCAGAGCTGAAAGAATAGACATTACTCCCAACCTTACAGAAATAAACTGTAAGACAATATTGTGAACAATTATACACCAATGAATTATATAATTTAGATGAGATAGGGAAATTCCCAGAAAGACACAAACTACTAAATCCAACTCAAGAAGATCTACAAAATCTAAATAGACCCATAACAAACAAAGTGATGGAATCAATAATCAAAAAAATCTCCCAGAAAAAAAGCCAAGTACACAATAATAGACAAACAGAGAGCCAAATCATCAGTGAACTCTCATTCACAATTGCTACAAAGAGAATAAAATATCTAGGAATACAACTTACAAGGGATGTGAAGGACCTCTTCAAGGAGAACTATAAACCACTGTTAAAAGAAATAAGAGAGGACACAAACAAATGGAAAAACATCCCATGCTCATGGATAGGAAGAATCAATATCGTGAAAATGGCCATACTGCCCAAAGTAATTTATAGATTCGATGCTATCCCCTTCAAGCTACCATTGACTTTCTTCACAAAATTAGAAAAAAACTACTTTAAATTTCATATGGAACCAAAAAAGAGCCCATATAGCCAAGACAATCCTACACAAAAAGGACAAAGCTAGGGGCATCACGCTACCTGAATTCAAACTATACTATAAGGCTATAGTAACCAAAACAGCATGGTACTGGTACCAAAAGAGATATATAGACCAATGGAATAGAACAGAGGCTGCAGAAATAATGCCACACATCTACAACCATCTGATTTTTGACAAACCTGACAAAAACAAGCAATGGGGGAAAGATTTCCTATTTAATAAATGGTGTTGGGAAAACTGGCTAGCCATATGCAGAAAACTGAAACTGGACCCCTTCCTTACATCTTATACAAAAATTAACTCAAGATAGATTAAAGACTTAAACATAGGACCTAAAATCATAAAAGTCCTAAAAGAAAACCCAGACAATACCATTCGGACATAGGCACGGGCAAAGACTTCATGACTAAAACACCAAAAGCAGTGGCAACAAAAGCCAAAATTGACAAATGGGATCTAATTAAACTAGAGAGCTTCTACACAGGAAAAGAAACTATCATCAGAGTCAACAGACAACCTACAGAATGGGAGAAAATTTTTGCAATCTATGTATCTGACAAAGGGCTAATATCCAGAATCTACAAAGAACTTAAACAAATTTACAAGAAAAAACAACCCCATCAAAAAGTGGGCGAAGGATATGAACAGACACCTCTCAACAGAAGACATTTATGTGGCCAACGAACATATGAAAAAAGTTCATCATCACTGGTCATTAGAGAAATGCAAATCAAAACCACAATGAGATACCATCTCACACCAGTTAGAATGGCGATCAGTAACAACAACGGATGTTGGAGAACATGTGGAGAAACAGAAATGCCTTTACACTATTGGTGGGAGTGTAAATTAGTTCAACCATTGTGGAAGACAGTGTGGTGATTCCTCAAGGATCTACAACCAGAAATATCATTTGACCCAGCAATCCCATTACCGGGTATATACCCAAAGGATTATAAATCATTCTACTATAAAGACACATGCACACATATGTTTACTGCAGCACTGTTCACAATAGCAAAGACTTGGAACCAACCCAAATGCCCATCAATGATAGACTGGATTAAGAAAATGGGGCACATAAACACCATGGAATTCTATGCAGCCATAAAAAAGGATGAGTTCATGTCCTTTTCAGGGATATAGATGAAGCTGGAAACCATCATTCTCAGCAAACTAACACAGGAACAGAAAACTAAACACCACATATTCTCACTCATAAGTGGGAGCTGAACAATGAGAATACATGAACACATGGAGGGAAACATCACACACCGGGGCCTGTCGGGGAATGGGGGAACTAGGGGAGGGATAGCTTTAGGAGAAATACTTAATGTAGATGACAGATTGATGGATGCAGCAAACCACTATGGCACGTGTATACCTATACGACAAACCTGCATATTCTGCACGTATATCCCAAAACTTAAAGTATAATAAAAATAAAATAAAGGCAGGTACAGCTGTCTTCAATGGTGAATTCTACCAAATATTTAAGGACAAATTAATACAAATTCTTCATAAACTCTTTCAGAAAACATAAGAGGAAGGAACATTAACCAATTCATTATATGAGGCTAATGTTGCCCTAATACCAAAACCAGAAAAAGACATCAAAAGAAAACTACAGACCCACATTTCTTATGAATATAGACGCAAGGCCAGGTGCAGTGGCTCACACCTGTAATCCCAGCACTTTGTGAGGCCAAGGAGCCGGTGGATTGACTGAAGTCAGGTGTTCAAGATCAGCCTAGCCAACATAGTAAAACCCCGTCTCTACTAAAAATACAAAAGTTAGCTGGGCGTAGTGGCACATAACTATAGTCCCAGCTACTCGAGAGGCTGAGGCAGTAGAATCACTTGAACCTGGGAGGCGGAGGTCGCAGTGAGCCAAGATCAGCAACTGCACTCCAGCCTGGGCAACAGAACGAGGCTTCATCTCCAAAAAAAAAAAAAAAAAAAACCGGGCGCGGTGGCTCAAGCCTGTAATCCCAGCACTTTGGGAGGCCGAGACGGGCGGATCACTAGGTCAGGAGATCGAGACCATCCTGGCTAACATGGTGAAACCCCGTCTCTACTTAAAAATACAAAAAAAAACTAGCTGGGCGAAGTGCAGGTGCCTGTAGTCCCACCTACTCGGGAGGCTGAGGCAGGAGAATGGCGTGAACCCGGGAGGCGGAGCTGGCAGTGAGCTGAGATCCAGCCACTGCACTCCAACCTGGGCGACAGAGCCAGACTCCGTCTCAAAAAGAAAAAAAAAAAAAAGGCCAGGCGCGGTGGCTCAAGCCTGTAATCCCAGCACTTTGGGAGGCCGAGACGGGCGGATCACGAGGTCAGGAAATCGAGACCATCCTGGCTAACACGGTGAAACTAGGTCTCTACTAAAAATACAAAAAACTAGCCGGGCGTGGTGGTGGGCATCTGTAGTCCCAGCTACTCGGGAGGCTGAGGCAGAAGAATGGCGTAAACCCGAACCCGGGAGGCGGAGCTTGCTGTGAGCCGAGATTGCGCCACTGCACTCCAGCCTGGACGACAGAGCAAGACTCCGCCTCAAAAAAAAAAAAAAAAAAAAAAAAAATAGAAAGAAAGAAAAACTCTCTCTCTTTTCAGATGACATGATCCTGCCTCTAGAAAATCCTAAAAAATCCACCAAAAAACTTTTAGAGCTAAAAAATGAGTTCCACAAATTTCAAGGATATAAAACCAACACACACACAAAAAATGTGTTTCCATATACTTGCAATGAACCACGTGAAAATGAAATTAAGAAAAGAATTCCATTTACAATAGCATGAAAAAGAATAAAATACTTAGGAGTAAACTTAACCCCAAAAAAAGTATAAAATGATATTCTGAAAACTCAAAACATTGCTAAAAAAATTAAAGAAAGGAAATGTTGAAAAGACATCCCATGGCCATGGATTAGAAGATTTAATCTTCTTAAAATGGCAATATTCTCCAAACTGATCAACAGTATGGAAACTCTCTATCAAATCTCTATCAAAATCCCAGCTGGATTCTTTGTAGAAAATGACCATCTGATCCTAATTCATATGGAAATTCAAGGGATCCAGAATAACCAAAACTATCTTGAGAAGAAAGTAACAAATTTAGAAGACCTATACTTCCCAATTTCAAAATTTACTACAACCTACCTGGGGTGGGGGCAGTATGGGTAATGTTTTAATTTATTTATTTTCTTTACCTTTATTTTCTAAATTCTTTATAATGAAGATGAGTTTTACAATTAGGAAAAAAATATGGTTTTGTTTTTACATTTTTTTTTCTTTCCAACTTTTATTTTATGTTCAAGGGGTACATGTGCAGGTTTGTTACATGTATAAGTTATTTTTTAAACATGCATACCTACTCCTTGGAAAAAAAAATGTATAAAGAGGTAAACAGGCCGGGCGCGGTGGCTCACACCTGTAATCCCAGCACTTTGGGAGGCCAAGGCAGGCATATCACGAGGTCAGGAGATCGAGACCATACTGGCTAACAGGGTGAAACTCCGTCTCTACTAAAAATAAAAAAAACTAGCCAAGTGTGGTGGCGGGAGTCTGTAGTCCCAGCTACTCGGGAGGCTGAGCCGAGATCGCACCACTGCACTCCAGCCTGGGCGACACAGTGAGACTCTGTCTCAAAAAAATAAAATAAAATAAAAATAAAAGAGGTAAACAAATATCTAGTGAAAAATAACTTATAAATAAGAGTATATTTAAGTTTTTCATAAATGGAAAACTTAAAAGCAAAAACCCATCAAGTTCCTAGGGAAATGTGTATAACATATAAAAACAAATTCATTTTCAAAAGTTCTAATTGACTAATGAAAATCCAACAAACAGCCAGGCGTGGTGGCTCATGCCTGTAATTCCAGCACTTTGGGAGGCCAAGGCGGGGGGATCACAAGGTCAGGAGTTCAAGACCAGCCTGGCCAATATGGTGAAACCCTGTCTCTACTGAAAATACAAAAACTAGCCGGGCATGGTGGCAGATGCCTGTAGTCCCACTACTTGGGAGGCTGAGGCAGGAGAATCACTTGAACCCAGGAGGCGGAGGTTGTAGTGAGCCGAGATCGGGCCACTGCACTCCAGCCTGGGAGACAGAGCGAGACTCTGTCTAAAAAAAAAAGAAAAGAAAAGAAAAGAAAAGAAAACCCAACAAAGAGAAAATCACATTTGATAGTCAACTTTAAACACATGGAGAGGAATAGGCCTAGAAATCACAGAACCAGCCCGGTACTGTGGCTCACGCCTAAATTCCTAGTGCTTTGGGAGGTTGAAGCAAGAGGCTTGCTTAAGGCCAGCAATTCAAGGTATCACAGCTCCTGTAATTCAGATATTAACTCAATATAATGGAAGGAAATCTTTCCCTAGGAGACAGTGGAATTCTGTGCATAAGACAGGATAAACTCAGCCCAAAGTGCACTAGCCACAGTGATGATTTTTTAAATAGAATTCTAAAGTTAGAATATTGTTGAAAAGCTGCCAAATTCTCTGAAAGACAGAAACACATGCATGAACACACACAATATAAAGTCTACCCCATGCTGCATATAAATGCTAGTTTATTTTTGTTTACTCATGGGCACTAATTACTTTAATGGAGGCAGAATATTTTAATTATGACAGGTAATCAATATTACATGACTTGTCAAATCTAGTTAACGAATTTACTCTGTTGTATAACCATAATACATCTAAGACATCTAAACGCAGTGAAAATGCCTTTGTGTATTTTTGTTGTCTGGAAGTCTTTTAAAAATTCCAGGCTTTTTCAGTACCTCTGAGAGATACTTCTATATGATTTTTTCCCTTGTGAAACAAACAACAGATACTGTTGTCAAAATTCTGTCATTGTACACAGTGACTGAAGACCGCCATACTCTAGCTAATCCGCTGGACAATGAGGCACTATGCTGGACACTATGAGCGAACAACAGGAAAAAAAGGAAGACAACGACCCTATTCTAGAAAGGCTTATGATCTGTGTCAACACTGGGGATTTTTTCCTTTAGCTAACGAAATGGAATCAATCAAATACTGTTTTTGAACTTTCCGTAGTCATGGCGCTACTTTTATTAGTGTGATGAGCAGAAAAGCCTTAAATGGCTTTGTTAGGTCAACTAGCAACGACCATCACTGGAGAGTAAGTAATGCAGAAATTAACTGATAGTAATGATTCTGCCTGCATTAGACCAAAAATAAACCTATGCTGAACTCTGCAAGGTGAATGAAGAGATGAGGTCCCTCATGACAAAAAAAAAAAAAAAGGGCAAGAAATCAAATAAGCAAAGAGTTTTCAATAAATGATTCCCTATAAAAAGCAATAGAGCATGGTGGTTAAGAGGATAAATCCTGGGTGCAAACTCATGGGTTTGAATGCCCACTTCACCACTTACTATGACCCTCACTCAGCGAGTCAGAGAACCTTCCTGCATCTCAGTTTCCCCATCTATAGACTAGGGATAACAACAGTACCTGTCTCCTAGAATCGTGAAGATTAAATTGCTTTAAGTGTAAAGTTTATATATAGCATCTTAAGTTGCAGATACGACATCAAAAGCATAGGAACAAAGACAACATTAACTGGATTTCATCCAAATTTAACACTTGTATGCTTCAAAGGACACCATATCAAGAAAATGAAAAGATAACACATAGAATGAAAGAAAAATCTTGCTAATCATATATCAGATAAAGGACTCATATATAGAATATATAAAAAACTGTTACTGGCCAGGTGCAGTGGCTCCTGCCTGTAATCCCAACATTTTGGGAGGCCGAGGTGGGTGGATCACCTGAGGTCAGGAGTTCAAGACCAGCCTGGTCAAAATGGCGAAACCTCATCTCTACTGAAAACACGAAAATTAGCCAGGCATGGTGGCAAGTGTCTGTAATCCAAGATTCTCAGGAGGCTGAGGCAGGAGAATCGCTTGAACCCAGGTGGTAGAGGTTGCAGTGAGCCGAGATCACATCACTGCACTCCAGCCTGGGCAACAAAGCAAGATTCTGTCTCAAAAAAAAAAAATAAATAAGCAAAGAAACTGTTACAACTCAACAATAAAAAGACAAAAAGACAACCCAATTTAAAAATAAGTAACTATCTAAATACATATTTTTTCAAAGAAATATAGAGATGACAATAATCACATGAAAAGATGCACATCATTAGCTATTAGGGACATGCAAACCCAAACTACAATGAGACACCAGGATGGCCACAATCAAAAAGGTAACAAGTACTGACAAGGAAGCAGAGAAATTAGAACTTGCAGTCATTACTAGTAGGAATGTAAAGTGGTACAGCCACTTTGGAAAACAATCTGGCAGTTTCTGAGAAAGTTAAACGTTGAGTTGCCATATGACCCAGCAACTCCCCATCCGAGGCATACACATAATAGAATTTAAAACATATGGGCCAGGCACAGGGGCTCACACCTGTAATCCCAGCACTTTGGGAGGCTGAGGCGGGATCACCTGAGATCAGGAGTTCAAGACCAGCCTGGCCAACATGGTGAAATCCCATCTCTAGTAAAAATACAAAAAAAATTAGCCAGCCTTGGTGGCGAGCGCCTGTAATCCCAGCTACTTGGGAGGCTGACGCAGGGGAATCGCTTGAACCCAGGAGGCAGAGGTTGCAGTGAGCCAAGACTGTACCACTGCACTCCAGCCTGGGCAACAAGAACAAAACTCCATCTCAATCAATCAATCAAACAATGTCCACACAAATGTTTATAACATCATTATTCATAATAGCCAAAAGGTACAAACGATACAAATGTCCATCAACTGATGGAAAAACAAAATGTGTATATATATATATACACACACACACACACATACACAGAATGGAATATTATTCTGCAAGAAGAAAAATAAATGCATACTGACACAATGCATACCGACACATGCTGTACGGATGAACCTTGAAACATACAGTAAGTGAAAGAGGCCAGTCACAAAAACGACATACCATTATATGTATGATGCCATTTACATGAGAAGTCCAGAACAGGCAAATAATAGAGAAAGAAAGTAGCTTACTAGTTGCTTGGGGGTAAGGCAATGACATAGGCAAAGGAGAGTGACCGCTAACGGGTACACGGCTTCCTGTTGGGGTTGTGAGAATGTCCTAAAACTGATTGTGGTGAGGGTTGCACAACTCTGTAAATATACTAAAAGTGACTGGATTTTACCCTTTAAATAGGTAAACTGCATTAAAACTAGTTTGTTTGTTTGTTTGTTTAAAAAAAAGCACCTTACAACATTGTCTCTCACATAGTAAGTGCAAACTGCTAATTTTTATTACAGGAAGAAGAAACTCTCCTCAACATGAAAACGGAAAAAGCAACTATGAGTTAACTAAGATTATCCAAAAGATCATTTTATGTAAAGTAGTTGCTAAATGTACATGAAATGTTTAGAAATTAAATTAAAAAAAAAAAAAGAGGCCAGGCATGGTGGCTCACGTTTGTAATCACTTTGGGAGGTAAAGGCAGGATTGCTTGAGGCCAGGACCAGCCTGGTCAACACAGAGAGACCCCATCTCTATGAAAAAATTCAAACATTAGCTGGACATGGTGGTGCACACCTGTAGTCCCAGCTACTCCAGAGGCTGAGGTGGGAGAACTGCCTGAGTCCAGGAGTTCCAGGGTGCAGTGAGCTAGGTTTGCGCCTGTGAATAACCATTGCACTCCAGCCTCGGCGGCAGAGAACCTGTCTCCCAAAAAAAAAAAAAAAAATGAAATGAAAGGAAAGGAAAGGAAAAAAAAAAAAAACAAGAAAAAAGAGTTTTAAGAATCAGGTCACTTTAAAAATGCAGATAAAGAACACAAAGGCCTAGCTGCTAGAAATGCAGGGAGGGGAAGCTTAGTTCTTAGGATAAGAGATGGAGGACCCCCCCGAAAACCGTGAAACTCTTCTTCTGGTTTTGGAAACGGTGGTGGGGAAAGCTGGGAGGAAAAGAATTTGGAAACAGCTTGCTTCAAACATTATGTCCATTTAAAACTCAAAAATGAAATGAAAGGGATGTAATTTTGTGATAGCTTCATGTGAATGGGTTTTCCAGGAGCTGAACACTTTTACAACCCCTGAGAGAGCGTTAGCTATTCAGACGGAGAGGCTGTGGAGAAGCAAATTGCATTGCTCCTAGGAGCTGGGAAGATTCCCTACCAGCACTGTCACTGCTAACACATTTGCAAGGGTTTAGAAACCACCAACGCTTGAAAGACAGATACGATTTCAGTAGCGAGTCAGTCCTGATGCAAAGGTCCCCGCCAGCAGAGGCCAGAAGGCATTAGCAGGAACTGGGGTGGCCTGGAAGGCAGGAACCAGAACGTGGGGCCAGGACAGCATCTCATTCTCTTTACTCGCTCTCCCATTGGTAAAGAGAAGTCAGGTCCACACGTTTCTCATTTGGGACCATGACAGAGGATGTCCTCACACACCAAACACTGGTTTCTGGGTCCTTCCTGGCGGTTTTCACCTCTACAGCAGGACCCTGATGCACCCTTGAATAACAAACCTACAGAATCTCCTCACTTTTCCTCCCAGCACTCTAAACTCAATTTCACCTCTACACAGCCTTATCTTGAAAAGCTTCAGAAATATTTTTAAAATGCCTTATCTCAACAAATGCCTGATTTTCCTTACAGCTCTGAGCTACTTCTATATGGTGGACACATCTAATTCTCCTACAACTAATGCAACTGACACCCTGCAATGTGGTATTTTATAGCAGGCATAACCAGCCAAACTGGGGCTCAGCAACCCGTACTGGTCAAATACCAGTACATTCAACATCCATTTCATTTGTCATCAGTGTTGGCGGGGCTTTCAGCACCTCAGTGGCACAAAGTCTACCCTCCTGACTGTTCCCCAGATGTCTTCTCATCAGCAACTCAGTTCTCCTGAAACCCAAAATAAGTATTTATTGTCCTTTCTCTACACATTCCACAAACCCCATCAGGAAACTTAGCCACTGGCCTAGAGAAAGGAGTAAATGCAAATATTAAAACTAACGCCTGCAAACCTGAGGCAACTTCATTTCGGAACCAAGATGCACGAGGAGATGAAAGCGAACGTGTTAGTCACAAAGCCTGCGTAAGCACGGCCATCTGATTTCAATTCTAGGCTGTTTTCATTTTGTACTATTTACCCTGTCATTGTTTCTCATTAAGTCAGAAAATAATAGAGCCCATCATGAAATAATTAAGCAGTGTAATAAAAGAGGTTTTTGCTGTATTAATTACAGAAGATATTACAAAGGGAAAGAAAAATCTGCCTCTGTAAAAAACTACAAGATTTCTTTCCCTGTTAAGAACACAGAGACGAAATGCAGTAGAGAATGACTCACATGGAAGGGAGCACAAGCCACAAATCAGAGCAAAGTCATGATTACAGATGAATTCAAAATTAACAGGACAAACATGCTCAATGCATTCAAAGAATGAGAGGCACAATTCTCCAACCATTCACTTAGCCATGCTAGAGGAAGAAGCCTCCTCTTCAACAGACAACGTAAAGCAACGGGGTGCCCATCAAGCAAGGACCCATCAATCATCAGGCTTTTAACAGTTCTGATTTAAAGTTACTTAAATCAGAATATTCCAAAGATCATCATCCAGAAATTTTAACCATTCATTCACATCACCATGAAACAAGCACTTAAAAAAATAACCAAAAGAAACTAAACACATAGATCATGTACCTGGATCAATGAGAACTTCCTGTGCCCCTGGAAGAAAGAACAGATTATGGTATTTTATTTGGAAAACAAAACTACTTTTAAAAATAACTACTAAAACACATTTCATAATTCACATAGCCTGGAGAAAAATCTGACTTGTATCTGATCAGAAAAGCAATTCCGAGGAATGGTATGTTACAAGTTTGGTGCCTTTTTGCTTCAGACAGGAAAAGATAAAAGAAAAGCTACTATTACTCATATCCTAAACAAATTGTTAAGTGCCTCCTCACCTCTCTGCCTTCCCACTTTCTCATGTTCATGCTCCCAGCTCTTCTTTTTTTTTTTTTTTTTTTTTTTTTCTTTTCTGAGACACAGTCTTGCTCTGTCACCCAGGCTGGAATGCAGTGGCATGATCTCGGCCCACTTCATCCTCCGCCTCCCGGGTTCCAGCAATTCTCCTGCCTCAGCCTCCTGAGTGGCTGGGATTACAGGAGTGCGCCACCACGCCTGGCTACTTTTTGTTGTTGTTGTTGTTGTTGTTGTATCTTTAGTAGAGACAGGGTTTCACCATGTTAGCCAGGCTGGTCTCAAACTGCTGGGATTACAGCCATGAGCCACTGTACCCGACTTCCCAGCTCTTCTTAAACAAATACGAGAATTCCTTATTTCCACAAATAAGCCAAGTGACAAAGGATAACTATTTGCACAAATGTATGTCAGCAACCTAGAATGGGGGAGAAAAGGTGCCAGAGGCTCTATGGAACTTTTCACAACCCCCCTAAAATACCCCCCTTTCTCTCTCTCTCTCTCTCTTTCTCTCTCTCACACACACACATGCACACACACAACTGGATACTTCATCAAGTTAAAGATTTCCAACTTTTAGAAGCTAGCTTTGTAGTTAGTTAAAAATACAAAACCATTAACTTCACTATTATGAAGAAACTTTTGAAAGCCTTGCTGGTCTGCTAAACTACCCAAGTATCTGTGTGATCCAATTAGACTTCTCTATAGAATGCAATTTCCCATCATGGCAAAACATACCTCAAGAGGTACTGGTTCCAAGAGTCATGTTTATCATTAGCTATTCTCATTTTTAAACATGTTAAGAAGATTCAAAAAGATATGTCCCAATAATCTTATGGAAATAGCACATCTATTCAGTTGTCTACACGGAGAAGAGGCTCCATGATTATGATGCTATTTAAGAGCTATTTTGTGTACAGTCATCTCTGTTTGTAAATGCAGACTAAAAATCATTGCAATCTTGAAGCCACCATTAAAATAAAAAACAGATGTTTTCCATTGAATAACACCTTTATGCCAAGCATGATGCTTAACAAAGACCACGTATGACCTTCAGAGCAACCCTACAAAATAAACAGGTATTAGCCCTCACTGTCTATGGGGAGACGGAAGCCCAGAGGAGCCGAGGGAAGCCCCACCATCGCACAGGCCACGACACCAGGTCCCAGGTCTGCACTGAGCAGACATTCAGCTGCACAGACCTTGAAGACGTCTGGATTTCCAGATAATCCTACAAACGTTTTGTTCTGTAAAGAACCTGGCGAAATACATTATACTATGCCATGTCCTTTAGATAGGGGACATGAATTAAACCTTTGATACCTCAGAGTTATTATCACAATCATCAATCATTTGATTATTAGTATCATCAGCCTCTAGTGGACTGATTTCACATTAACCAAACTTGCAAGAGACTGATGTAGGAAAACTGGAGGTTTAACCATTAATGTAATAGGGGACACAAAATTATCAATCAAACCAAAATATTAGGGTTCAATGATCCGCACATTTTCTCTTCAAAGGCCAAATCACCGGCAGGAGGTAAGTAGAAGTCAGGTCTATACGTCTCATTTGGGACCGTTACAGAGGATGCCCTCACACACCAAATGCTGGTTTCTAGGCCCTTTCCTAGTGGTTGTCACCTCTACAGCAGGATCCTGGCACCTGAATAACAAAGCCTAACACCACCACCCCTGTCTACAAGATGAAGGGAGGAGGCCGATGCTTCAGTTTGTTCCTGTTCTAAGATGAGCCTCTGTGAGCCTCTGTCTTTCGTTTCTATTTAGGGGCATTAAAGTGTTCAGATGGGGAACTGAATACCACTCCTTCCCTGAAACAGAACTCAGTAGTTGTATTTTGTTGAAATACAAATCAAGGCCGGGCATGGTGGCTCAAGCCTATAATCCCAGCACTTTGGGAGGCCGAGATGGGCGGATCACGAGGTCAGGAGATCCAGACCATCCTGGCTAACACGTGAAACCCCGTCTCTACTAAAAAATACAAAAAACTAGCCGGGCGAGGTGGTGGGCGCCTGTAGTCCCAGCTACATAGGAGGCTGAGGCAAGAGAATGGCATAAACCCGGGAGGCGGAGCTTGCAGTGAGCTGAGATCCGGCCACTGCACTCCAGCCAGGGCGACACAGTGAGACTCCGTCTCAAAAAAAAAAAAAAAAAAAAAAGAAATACAAATCAAGTTCATCTAGAAAACTCCACTTTCTCTGAACAGTTTTTTTTTTTTAATTATACTTTAAGTTCTAGAGTACATGTGCATAACGTGCAGGTTTGTTACATATGTATACTTGTGCCATGTTGGTGTGCTGCACCCATCAACTCGTCAGCACCCATCAATTCGTCATTTATATCAGGTATAACTCCCAATGCAATCCCTCCCCCCATCACCTCCCCATGATAGGCCCAGGTGTGTGATGTTCCCCTTACCGAGTCCAAGTGATCTCATTGTTCAGTTCCCACCTATGAGTGAGAACATGCGGTGTTTGGTTTTCTGTTCTTGTGATAGTTTGCTAAGAATGATGGTTTCCAGCTGCATCCATGTCCCTACAAAGGATGCAAACTCATCCTTTTTTCTGGCTGCATAGTATTCCATGGTGTATATGTGCCACATTTTCTTAATCCAGTCTGTCACAGATGGACATTTGGGTTGATTCCAAGTCTTTGCTATTGCGAATAGTGCCGCAATAAACATACGTGTGCATGTGTCTTTATAGCACCATGATTTATAATCCTTTGGGTATATACCCAGTAGTGGGATGGCTGGGTCATATGGTACATCTAGTTCTAGATCCTTGGGGAATTGCCATACTGTTTTCCATAATGGTTGAACTAGTTTACAATCCCACCAACAGTGTAAAAGTGTTCCTATTTCTCCACATCCTCTCCAACACCTGTTGTTTCCTGATTATTTAATGATTGCCATTCTGACTGGTGTGAGATGGTATCTCATTGTGGTTTTGATTTACATTTCTCTGATGGGCAGTGATGATGAGCATTTTTTCATGTGTCTGTTGGCTGTATGAGTGTCTTCTTTTGAGAAATGTCTGTTCATATTCTTTGCCCACTTTTTGATGGGGTTGTTTTTTTCTTGTAAATTTGTTTGAGTTCTCTGTAGGTTCTGGATATCAGCCCTTTGTCAGATGAGTAGATTGCAAAAATTTTCTCCCATTCTGTCGGTTGCCTGTTCACTCTGATGGTAGTTTCTTTTGCTGTGCAGAAGCTCCTTAGTTTAATTAGATCCCATTTGTCAATTTTGGCTTTTGCTGCCGTTGCTTTTGGTGTTTTAGACATGAAGTCCTTGCCCATGCCCATGTCCTGAATGGTACTACCTAGATTTTCTTCTAGGGTTTTTATGGTATTAGGTCTAACATTTAAGTCTCTAATCCATCTTGAATTAATTTTCGTATAAGGAGTAAGGAAAGGATCCAGTTTCAGCTTTCTACTTATGGCTAGCCAATTTTCCCAGCACCATTTATTAAATAAGGAATCCTTTCCCCATTTCTTGTTTCTCTCAGGTTTGTCAAAGATCAGATGGCTGTAGATGTGTGGTATTATTTCTGAGGACTCTGTTCTGTTCCATTGGTCTATATCTGTTTTGGTACCAGTACCATGCTGTTTTGGTTACTGTAGCCTTGTAGTATAGTTTGAAGTCAGGTAGTGTGATGCCTTCCAGCTTTGTTCTTTTGACTTAGGATTGTCTTGGCAATGCGGGCTCTTTTTTGGTTCCATATGAACTTTAAAGCAGTTTCTTCCAATTTTGTGAAGAAACTCATTGGTAGCTTGATGGGGATGGCATTGAATCTATAAATAAGCTTGGGCAGTATGGCCATTTTCACGATATTGATTCTTCCTATCCATGAGCATGGTATGTTCTTCCATTTGTTTGTGTCCTCTTTGATTTCACTGAGCAGTGGTTTGTAGTTCTCCTTGAAGAGGTCCTTTACATCCCTTGTAAGTTGGATTCCTAGGTATTTTATTCTCTTTGAAGCAATTGTGAATGGAAGTTCATTCATGATTTGGCTCTCTGTTTGTCTGTTACTGGTGTATAAGAATGCTTGTGATTTTTGCACATTAATTTTGTATCCTGAGACTTTGCTGAAGTTGCTTATCAGCTTAAGTAGATTTTGGGCTGAGACAATGGGGTTTTCTAAATATAAAATCATGTCATCTGCAAACAGGGACAATTTGACTTCTTCTTTTCCTAACTGAATACCCTTGATTTCTTTCTCTTGCCTGATTGCCCTAGCCAGAACTTCCAACACTATGTTGAATAGGAGTGGTGAGAGAGGGCTTCCCTGTCTTGTGCCAGTTTTCAAAGGGAATTTTTCCAGTTTTTGCTCATTCAGTATGATATTGGCTGTGGGTTTGTCATAAATAGCTCTTATTATTTTGAGGTACGTTCCATCAATACCAAATTTATTGAGCGTTTTTAGCATGAAGGGCTGTTGAATTTTGTCAAAAGCCTTTTCTGCATCTATTGAGATAATCATGTGGTTCTTGTCTTTGATTCTGTTTCAACTTTTGTGAATCTGGCAATTATGTGTCTTGGAGTTGCTCTTCTGGAGGAGTATCTTTGTGGCGTTCTCTGTATTTCCTGAATTTGAATGTTGGCCTGCCCTACTAGGTTGGGGAAGTTCTCCTGGATGATATCCTGAAGAGTGTTTTCCAACTTGGTTCCATTTTCCCCCTCATTTTCAGGCACCCCAATCAGACTTAGATTTGGTCTTTTTACATAATCCCATACTTCTTGCAGGCTTTGTTCATTTCTTTTTCTTCTTTTTTCTTTTGGTTTCTCTTCTCGCTTCGTTTCATTCATTTGATCCTCAATCGCTGATACTCTTTCTTCCAGTTGATCGAGTCGTTTACTGAAGCTTGTGCATTTGTCATATATTTCTCGTGTCATGGTTTTCATCTCTGTCATTTCGTTTATGACCTTCTCTGCATTAATTATTCTAGCTGTCAATTCTTCCACTCTTTTTTCAAGATTTTTAGTTTCTTTGTGCTGGGTATGTAATTCCTCCTTTAGCTCTGAGAAGTTTGATGGACTGAAGCCTTCTTCTCTCATCTCATCAAAGTCATTCTCTGACCAGCTTCGATCCGTTGCTGGTGATGAGCTGCGCTCCTTTGCAGGGGAGATGCACTCTTATTTTTTGAATTTACAGCTTTTCTGCCCTGCTTTTTCCCCATCTTTGTGGTTTTATCTGCCTCTGGTCTTTGATGATGGTGACATACTGACGGGGTTTTGGTATAGGTGTCCTTCCTGTTTGATAATTTTCCTTCTAACAGTTAGGACCCTCAGCTGCAGGTCTGTTGGAGATCGCTTGAGGTCCACTCCAGATCCTGTTTGCCTGGGTATCAGCAGCAGAGGTTGCAAAAGATAGAATATTGCTGAACAGCGAGTGTACCTGTCTGATTCTTACTTTGGAAGCTTCCTCTCAGGGGTGTACTCCACCCTGTGAGGTGTGGGGTGTCAGACTGCCCCTAGTGGGGGATGTCTCCCAGTTAGGCTACTTAGGGGTCAGGGACCCACTTGAGCAGGCAGTCTGTCCCTTCTCAGATCTCAACCTCCGTGTGGGGAGATCCACTGCTCTCTTCAAAGCTGTCAGACAGAGTCGTTTGCGTCTGCAGAGGTTTCTGCTGCTTTTTTTGTTGTTGTTGTTTAGCTGTGCCCTGTCCCCAGAGGTGGAGTCTACAGAGACAGGCAGGCTTCCTTGAGCTGCTGTGAGCTCCACCCAGTTCGAGCTTCCCAGCGGCTTTGTTTACCTACTTAAGCCTCAGCAATGGCGGGCACCCCTCCCCCAGCCTCACTGCTGCCTTGCGGTTAGATTGCAGACTGCTGTGTTAGCAGTGAGGGAGGCTCCGTGGCCGTGGGACCTTCCCGGCCAGGTGTGGGATATAATCTCCTGGTGTGCCCGTTTGCTTAAAGCGCAGTATTGGGGTGGGAGTTACCCGATTTTCCAGGTGTTGTGTGTCTCAGTTCCCCTGGCTAGGAAAAGGGATTCCCTTCCCCCTTGTGCTTCCCAGGTGAGGCGATGCCTCGCCCTGCTTCAGCTCTCGCTGGTCGGGCTGCAGCAGCTGACCAGCACCGATTGTCCGGCACTCCCTAGTGAGATGACCCCAGTACCTCAGTTGAAAATGCAGAAATCACCGGTCTTCTGTGTCACTCGCGCCGGGAGTTGGAGACTGGAGCTGTTCCTATTCGGCCATCTTGCACTGCCCCCTGAACAGGAGTTTTCTAGATGAATTTGATGGACTAAAGTTCTGTTACAAGGAGAAACCTGCTGCCTACACAAATGATTAATGCAAACCGCCGTGCACTCTCTGTGGACAGTGCAAACCGCAGTGTACTCTCTGTGACAGTGGCCAAGACACAAATGCCAATGCTGCATAATTCTCTCTGCCCCACCCTTTCCACACAGGCCAGCCCGCTGACTGATGTATAGATGTACACATGGAACTATAGACATGCTGATACCTCTAAACACCTGAAGCCAATCTACCAATGCTCAGCCCGACTGCCAGGGGTTTTTTGTTTTGTTTTTTGTTTTTCTGTTTTGTTTTGTTGTTTTGAGACGGAGTCTCACTCTGTCGCCCAGGCTGGAGTGCAGTGGTATGATCTCGGCTCACTGCAACCTCTGCCTCCCAGGTTCAAGTGATTCTTCTGCCTCAGCCTCCCGAATGGCTGGGACTACAGGCACGCCACCACTCCCAGCTAATTTTTTAAAATTATTTTTAGTAGACAGGGTTTCACCATATTGCCCAGGCTGGTTTTGAACTCCTGACCTTGTGATCTGCCTGCCTTGGCCTCACCGGGCTGGGATCACAGGTGTGAGCCACTGCGCCCGGTCAACTGCCAGGGTTTAAATCCCAGCTCTGCCACTTACTAGCTCCATAACCTTGGTCAATTTCCTCAACCTCTCTATGCCTCAGTTTCCACATCTGCAAAACTGGGATAATAATCCAACCTACCTTACCTGGTTGTTGTGAAGATTAAAGGGTTAAATTGGTTTATGTAAAATGTGTGAGAGGCCGAGGCGGGTAGATCACTCAAGGTCAGGAGTTTGAGACCAGCCTGGCCAACACGGTAAAATCTCTACTAAAAATACAAAAATTAGCTGGTCATGGTGGTGCACACCTGTAATCCCAGCTACTTCGGAGGCTGAGGCATGAGAATTGCTTGAACCCAGGAGGCGGCAGTTGCAGTGAGCCAAGATTGTGCCATTGCACTCCAGTCTGGGCAACATAGTGAGACTCCATCTCAAAAAAATAAAAATAAAAATAAATAAAATGTGTGTAGCACATTTTAAGTGTTCAACAAATGTTATCAGTCGGGTGTGGTGGCTCACACCTGTAATTCTAGCACTTTGGGAGGCCAAGATGGGCAGATCACCTGAGGTCAGGAATTCGAGACCAGCTTGGCCAACATGGCAAAACCCCATCTCTACTAAAAATACAAAAATTAGCTGGGCATGGTGGCAGGTGCCTGTAATCCCAGCTACTTGGGAGACTGAGGCAGGAGAATCATGTGAACCTGGGAGGCAGAGGTTGCAGTAAGCCGAGATTGCGCCATTGCACTCCAGCCTGGATGACAGAATGAGACTCCATTCCCCCCTCCAAAAAAAAAAAAAAAGTTATCTGTTACAGTGATTTTACAAATCTCCCTTCTAATCATCCTTTGTATTTCCTTGCTAGTCTAAATAGCAAAGGATATCACTGTTTCTGTGTTTACAAAGAAAGAACTGTCACCCCATGACCTGCTTACACTGAGGGGAAGACAGCACTTGCTCCCCACTCCTCTGGTTTCCACAATAAAGGCTTCATCCTAAGCAATGCTGACCTCTTGCCCACCCCCATTCCTCCCCCACCCAAGGGGAGTGAGTTGTGAGATGAGTTTGTGAGACAAGCTGGGCACATGAACCCCTTCTTTCGCCCTTGGGTGCTACACTCAGGAAGCACAGGGGATGCTCTGCTCCACCATGCCTATGTCTGACAGGGACAGGGCCCCTCGTAGTAAGGCCCGCTGTGGCCCAGAGCCACCAGATCTTGGATATACAGTAGTAGGATGCCCATTTTTCTTCATCCCTCAAATTCATGGAAAATATGGGGGTTGTGTTTCGTTTTTTAAGACAAGGTCTCGCCCTGTCGCCCAGGCTGGAGTGCAGTGGCAGAATCTCAGCTCACTGCAACCTCTGCCTCTTGGGCTCAAGCAATCCTCCCACCTCAGCCTCTTGAGTAGCTGAGACTACAGGCCAACATTCCCCGCTAATTTTTTGTATTTTCTGTAGAGACAGGATTTCATCATGTTACCCAGGCTGGTCTCAAATTCCTGGGCTCAAGCGATCCACCCACTGTGGCCTCCCAAAGTGCTAGGATTACAGTTGTGAGCCACTATGCCTGGCAGAGAATGTGGTTTCATCACTAATAAGGGCGGCATTTTTATTCTCTACCTGCTTACTCTTGTCTCGTCTCTCAATTGCTTGTTGAAGAAAACAAGAGCGTTATTGTTGGGCCCCTTTAAGCCCCAACATATACTAATCCGCAAATAATTCTGTGGTTTGGGTAGGGTCAAGATGCCTATATAACGGCCATGTCTCTAAACCTGCAGCTAAATTATGGGTATAAGAACTACTGACCCTCCTCAAGTATTTCCTTCATTTTCTAACTGAGTCTTTCTTCATGAAAACATTTTTCCTATTTCAATGCCTTAGTAATTTCCAGACACTATAAAATGATGACTTCATATAAAATAATAGCTAATGGTCATGAGGTATTTTATGAAATGACCACCATGCTAAACATTTTGCACACATTCTAATCCTCACAATTCTACAAAGCAGAAATTAGGAGCCCCTTCTCACAGATGCAGAGCAAGGAGGTGGGGGGCACCTGGGAAAGAACTGTAGGACCTGTGTTCAAACACAAGTCAGCTGAATTAGGCTTTTCCATGACACCACACCACCACCCACTAGCAAACATGCAAAAGTGGGTGCAATACTCAGGGAGTTCCAGATTCCTTTCAGCTTTAAGGTGCTCCAGATGGTTTCTATCTCTTTTATAAATCATGGCTGACTGGTTTCTAACATTGGAGAAAAAGTCCAATTTCACCACTGTCCACTTTACACATCTGAAATTTTCATGCTGAAATGACATAATAAAAATAACTAGAATATTTTTCCAGGTATCCAAATATAATGGACATAGTGCTATTCTAAAGTATTAAACAACAACAACAACAAAATTCAGATGAAGGAAGCCTTGTTTAAATCTTCTTTCACCAACAGGAAAATTAGGACATTAAAAAAATATATATGTACAACAGCGCCACCTATGGCCAGAAAGGTCTTTCCAAGTTGCTGAAAAAAAAAAGGAACAAATTTAATTGTTGGCATAATAAGAAATGATCAACAGGGCTTTTTAAAACACGACGCTCAGAGACCATAACTAAAAGTGTAGCTAGCACATACTGAAATCTGCTTCAAGGAAGGGACCAGTATTCAGTATTTAATCCAAAACTTTAACACTCCTAAATATAAACAGAAGACACAGACTCATAGAAACTAATCTTAGAACAGGAAGAAAACTCGAGCATCTGGCCCACTCTCTTCATTCTACAGGTAGTGAGGTTAAGACCCAGAGAATTTGTTCTTCTAGCAATCAGTGGCAAACCTTTTTCCTAGTCCTTGGATTTTGTGCTATACCAAAAGCCACCTTAATCGATACCAACCCTACAATCATAAAAGTCATGTCTGGATGGGCGCTGTGGCTCAGCTTGTAATCCCAGCACTTTGGGAGGCCAAGGCGGGCGGGTCATGAGGTCAGGAGATCTAGACTATCCTGACTAATACGGTGAAACCCTGTCTCTACTAAAAATACAAAAAATTAGCTAGGCGTGGTGGCAGGTACCTGTAGTCCCAGCTACTCAGGAGGCTGAGGCAGGAGAATGGCGTGAACCCGGGAGGCAGAGCTTGCAGTGAGCCCTCCAGCCTGGGGGCAGAGCAAGACTCTGTCTCAAAAAAAAAAAAAAAAAGTCACGTCTGTATATTTCAGTCAGTAAATAGCCTAAGTGTCTTACAAAAAAATACTTCCCAAAGGACTGACAACTAACTATTGATCATACAATTTTGTTGAAATACAAACACATTTATTTATATATTAAAACAGCATAATCGGTCAAGCACAGTGGCTCATACCTGTAATCCCACCACTTTGGGAGGCCGAGGCGAGTGGATCACTTGAGTCAGGAGTTGGAGACTAGCCTGGCCAACATGGCGAACCCTCGTCTCTACAAAAATTAGCTGGGCATGGTGGCACACACTTGTAATCCTGTTACTCAGGAGGCTGAGACACAAGAATCACTTGAGCCCGGGAGGCAGAGGTTACAGTGAGCCAAGATCATGCTGCTGCACTTCAGCCTGGGCAACAGAGCAAGACTCTGTCTCAAAAAAAAAACAAAAAAAAAAACACACACAGGCCAGGCGCAGTGGCTCACGCCTGTAATCCCAACACTTTGGGAGGCCAAGGCAGGCAGATTACTTGAGGTCTGGAGTTCAAGACCAGCCTGGCCAACATGGTGAAACCGTGTCTCTACTAAAAATACAAAAGTTAGCCAGGCGTGGTGGTGGCTGCCTGTAATCCCAGCTACTCGGGAGGCTGAGGCAAGAGAACCACTGAAACCCAGGAAATGGAAGTTGCAGTGAGCCAAGATTGAGCCACTGCAATCCAGCCTGGGTGACAGAGCGAGACTCTGTCTCAAACAACAACAACAACAAAAACAAAACATGATCTATTCAACAATGTCCCCTTGTAGTCAATCTATAAAGGAAAGTGATGTCAAATCAACGTTTCTACTTTTTTCATCTACTACAGATACAGAAAAAAAAAATCAAAATTTTCTCAATCACAAAAAAGATAAGCCTGAGGCAGGAGAATAGGATCTAGAGGCAAGGAACCTAACATTGTTTCACACTGACTTCCTACAACTAAATTGAAAGGAAAACCCTAACTTTCCATGACCAAGTAACAAAAGGACCATAGACTGCTCCCTTTGACCTTTTCTGCATAGCAGATGGGAAATTGGCTGTCCGCAACCAATCAGACTGATTGCGGGTGCAGTCTTCGTTTGCATAGACGTATAACTATGTCTGCTTTTCATCTGCATAGAAGCATAACTTTGCAACTTCACCTTAGCCTCAGATTGGTTCCTTTTTGCAACCAATCAGATGTGTGCACAGGAGAGTGACCTTTGTTAACTTCAGCCTCTGATTGGCTGCTTTCTGAAACCAATCACCAAGAGGTGAACATGAAGTGGCCAATGGGAAACTTCTAGAGGGTATTTAGACCCAAGAAGATTCTGTAACTGTGCCCTTGAGCCGCTGCTCGGCCCAGTCCACCACTGTGGAGTGTACTTTCGTTTTCAATAAATCCCTGCTTTTGTTATTTTGTTGCTTTCTTCTTTCTTTGCTTTGTTGGGCATTTTGTCCAATTCTTTGTTCAAAACACTAAGAACCTGGACAACTTGCAGTCACGACCCTCTACCGGTGACAGGCTTATTCCATAAAAATAGCTCAGTATCAATTTGTCAAAACTTAATTGCTATGGTGAGCTGTGTGTGTGTGTGTGTGTGTGTGTGTGTGTGTGTGATGGAGTCTTGCTCTGTCACCCAGGCTGAAGTGCAGTGGCACGACCTCAGCTCACTGCAACCTCTGCCTCCCGGGTTCAAGTGATTCTCCAGCCTCAGTCTCCTAAGTAGCTGAAATTACAGACACAGGCCACCACGCCCGGCTAATTTTTGAATTTTTTTTTTTTTTCTAGATTTTTCTTAAGTTAATGAGATTTTTTTTTTTATTATTATACTTTAAGTTCTAGGGTACATGTGCATAACGTTTATATCATGTATAACTCCCCAATGCAATCCCTCCCTCCTCCCCCCTCCCCCTGATAGGCCCCAGTGTGTGATGTTCCCCTTCCCGAGTCCAAGTGATCTCATTGTTCAGTTCCCACCTATGAGTGAGAACATGCGGTGTTTGGTTTTCTCTTCTTGTGACAGTTTGCTAAGAATGATGGTTTCCAGCTGCATCCATGTCCCTACAAAGGACGCAAACTCATCCTTTTGGATGGCTGCATAGTATTCCATGGTGTATATGTGCCACATTTTCTTAATCCAGTCTGTCACAGATGGATAGAGACGGGGTTTCACCATATTAGCCAGTCTGGTCACGAACTCCTGACCTCAATTGATCCACCCACCTTGGCCTCCCAAAGTGCTGGGATTGATTACAGGTGTGAGCTACCGCATGCACCCACTATGGTCAGCTTCTGAATGACAAGTTTCTAGTAGTCTAAAGGCTTTAGTGGATTATTACAGGGCAATATGAATTTTGATATATAATATATATTCTGTATAAAAAAATTTTATATTCTTCAGCAAGGTAATTTAGGTATTCCCTATCTTACTAGAATGACACTGATTTCATCAAAACTTCATACTGCATTGAAAAACCATAATTGAACCCTTGTCACTTTAAATCATATTCATATATATGAACATACATATATTGAATGTGCATCAGAAATAAACCAGCATCTTCATTATTCAAAGATGATGCTTCTAACCAATTTATGTCATTGGGACAGCTAATTTTTTTTTAAGACAGGATCTCACTATGTTGCCCAGGCTGGCCTTGCACCCCTGGGCTCAAGTATCCTCCGGTCTCAGCCTCCCAAGTAGCTAGTGGTACAAGCCACTGAGCCTGGCTTTGACCCACTGGTTAATTTTCATCGAGCCCCTTTTAGGTGCTTTGTACCCATGGTATCCAACTCTCACAACCATACAAAGTATATAGTATATATACTAATTTACTAATATACTATATACTAATATACTAATTTCACATATGAGGAAATATATTTAGACCATAAAAAAGGCTGCCAAGTCCAAAGTCCCACAAAACTTACATATTCATCATCAACAAAGAGTATAGATTTTAAATTTCTGTCAAAATTCACTAACTTAACCTCCTCTTCCATTCTAAAGAGTACACTGAAGCCAGGCACAGTGGTGCATGCCTGTGGTCCCACTACTACTGGAGAGGCTGAGGCAAGGGGACTGCTTGAGCCCAGAAGTTCTAGTCCAGCCTAAACAACATACCATAGACATGTGTCTCAAAAAAAGAGAAAAGACTACATAAAATTAATTCAATATAACTTTTTCCCTTAGCAAGTATCACTAGATAAAAACAAGCAGTAAGTCATTAGCAATGGCTGGATTTTTTAAACCACTTCTATTTTGTACTGCATTCATTTATTTCTCTTTAATTTTTATTTCTTTTTCCTTTTTCCCTCATTTAACACACCTGACATGTAATTATTTTTAATGTGCTTTCTTCCCATGCTTACAAAGTTAAGAAAATAAAAATATTACCTTTTTAGGTTGTTAGATGACAATAAAATATTCGTGACAAGGCACAATTTTAATCTATGCAACTCTCACATTCTTACAATATTTCTTCTTTTTTTTTTTTTTTTTTTTTTTTTTTTTTTTTTTTGAGACGGAGTCTGGCTCTGCCGCCCAGGCTGGAGTGCAGTGGCGGATCTCAGCTCACGGCAAGCTCCGCCTCCCGGGTTCACGCCATTCTCCTGCCTCAGCCTCCCGAGTAGCTGGACTACAGGCGCCCGCCACCTCGCCCGGCTAATTTTTTTTTTTGTATTTTTTAGTAAGACGGGGTTTCACCGTGTTAGCCAGATGGTCTCGATCTCCTGACCTCGTGATCCGCCCGTCTCGCCTCCCAAAGTGCTGGGATTACAGGCTTGAGCCACCGCGCCCGGCCCAATATTTCTTCTTTTAAGCCCTAGTCAGGCTTAGACCACTAAAATTCATCATGTATAAACTCACAGAGTTTCAGGCAGCCAGTCAAGGGTAGGATGATTTGAGGAGTAATTAAGAATCCACACTCTGTAACCACATCAAGCCAGGTTCAAATCCCAGCTCTGCCACTCACCACTGAAGGATATGGGTCAAGTCACCCAGCCTCAGTCCCCTCACCTGCAAAACGGAGGTACTAGTCCCTACCTTCAAATGCCTGCTGTGAGGTAAAACTTAGGTAAAGCGTTTAGCATAGCCACTGGCCTACAACAGGTGCTGAATAATGTACAGCTATTTTGATAATGATGACAGTCCAAAAGGTAGAAATGACCAGAAAGAAGAAATACTTACAAGTCCATGATAAGTACTTTCTTTTGGATTAATTACAAAATGTCCTATTAATTTTTTTTTTTTTTTGAGATGGAGTCTCGCTCTGTCGCCCAGGCTGGAGTGCAGTGGCCGGATCTCAGCTCACTGCAAGCTCCACCTCCCGTGTTTACACCGTTCTCCTGCCTCAGCCTCCCGAGTAGCTGGGACTACAGGCGCCCGCCACCTCGCCCGGCTAGTTTTTTTGGATTTTTAGTAGAGACGGGGTTTCACCGAGTTAGCCAGGATGGTCTCGATCTCCTGACCTTGTGATCCGCCCGTCTCGGCCTCCCAAAGTGCTGGGATTACAGGCTTGAGCCACCGCGCCCGGCCCCTATTAATTTTTAAAATAAGCTTTGTCCATTAATTATAGGCTTACAGGTTCATATACAAGTCTCCAGATTAAGATTTAGCGGCCCCAACCTTTGAATACTGTGAAAGTAAAGTTAAAAAAAAATTAAAATAAAAGGAGAATTAAAGCAAAAAGGGCAGGAATTAAGGAATTGTAGTTTAAACTAAGATAACTCAGCCGGGTGCGGTGGCTCACGCCTGTAATCTCAGCACTTTGGGAGGCCAAGGCAGGCAGATCACCCGAGGTCAAGAGTTCGAGACCAGCCTAGCCAACATGGTGAAACCCCATCTCTACTAAAAATACAAAAAATTAGCTGGGCACGGTGGCAAGCGCCTGTAATTCCAGGTACTGAGGCAGGAGAATCGCTTGAACCCAGGAGGCAGAGGTTGCAGTGAGCCAAGATCGCGCCACTGCACTCCAGCCTAGGCAACAGAGCGAGACTCTCATCTCAAAAAAAATAAAAAAATAAAAAATAAACTAAGATAACTCAGTTTTAACAAGAAATAAAACTTCCCTTTCTCAGAGGAAACTGTTTGAAAACTACGGAACCTGGATCTGAGCTGTCTAGAGTCTTTTCATAGTATTCCTGAATTCATGTTACTATTTGATAATCAGCAATAATAATACTGGTAATAATAAAGACAGGTGCAGTGGCTCACACCTGTAATCCCAGCACATTGAGAGACCAAGGTGGACCGATCACTTGAGCCCAGGAGCTTGAGACAGCCTAGGCAACATGGCGAAACCTCTACAAAAAATACAAAAAAATTTAGCCGGGCATGGTGGCATGCACCTGTAGTTCCAACTGCTTAGAAGGCTGAGGTGGAAGGATCCCTTGAGCCCAGGAGGTGGAGGCTGCAGTGAGTGAGTACAGTGAGTGCACCACTGCCTCCAGCCTGAGCAAAACAGACCCTGTCTCAAAAAATAATCATAATAATAACAATAGCTGCTAACATTACCAAGTGCTTGGTGAGGAGGGTTCTAGGACCTTCATATGGGTAATTCAGTCAACCTTCACAACAACCGTATGAGGTAGGGACTACTGTTATCTTCCCCATTTTACAGATAAGAAAACCGAGGCATAGCGCTGGGCGCAGTGGCTCATGCCTATAATCCTAGCACTTTCAGAGGTCGAGGTAGACCGATTGCCTGAGCTCAGGAGTTCAACACCAGCCTGGGCAACATGATGAAACCCTGTCTCTACTAAAATACAAAAAATTAGCCAGGCACGGTGGTACACACCTGTTGTCCCAGCTGCTCGAGAGGCTGAAACACGAGAATTGCTTGAACTTGGGAGGCAGGGGTTGCAGTGAGCCAAGATCGCACCACTGCAATCCAGTCTAAGCAACAGAGCAAGGCCCCGTCTCAAAAAAGAAAAGAAAACTAGGCTGGGCGTGGTGGCTCACGCCTGTAATCTCAGCACTTTGGAAGACCAACGCATGGATCAACTGAGGTCAGGAGTTCGAGACCAGCCTGGATAACATGGTGAAACCCCACCTCTACTAAAAATACAAAAAATTAGCTGAGCGTGGTAGCAGGCGCCTGTAATCCCAGCTACTCAGAGGTTGAGGGAGGAGAATCGCTTGAACCCATGAGGCGGAGGTTGTAGTGAGCCAAGATTGCACCGTTGCACTCCACCCTAGGCAGCAAGAGTGAAACTTCATCTCAAAAAAAAAAAAAAAAAGAAAGAAAGAAAACTGAGGCACAAAGAGACTAAACAACTTGCTGCAGGTTACACTGATATTGACTGACATCTGTATTTTTGCTGTTTTGCTGCTAAAACTGGGACCTAAGATATTCATTCCATGAAATACAAGGGAGGATGTTAAATCATCAGGTTGGTCTTCATCTCAAACAACAGAGGCCATTAATTGCTGATGTGAGATGAGGCTGCCCCTACAAACTGACTAATCTTGAGATGAATGTCCAAGATGAGACGGCATATCTGTTCCTGAGGTCATGCCTATTAACAGATCTGGATGCTGTATTGCCTCGAAGGTAGTCAAATAATTGCCAAGCTTTGTAATTTTTTTTTTTTTTTTTTTTTTTAACACAGGGTCTTGCTTTGTCACCTAGGCTGGAATGCAGTGGTGCAATCACAGCTCACTACAATTTCAACCTCCTGGGCTCAAGCAGTCCTCCCACCTCAGCCTCCTAACTGGGACTACAGATGCATGCCACCACTCCCAGCTAATTTTTTTAAATTTCTTATATAGACAAGGTCTCCCTATGTTGCCCAGGCTGGTGTAGAACGCCAGGGGTTCAAGTGATCCTCCCCGCTCGGCCTCCCAAAGTGTGGGATTATAGGCACGAGCCACGGTGCCTAACCTACGAAGTTTCTGTTTTTAAGACAGGGTCTCACTCGTTGCCCAGGCTGAAGTGCAGTGGTGTGACCTCAGCTCACTGCAACCTCCACCTCCTGGGTTCAAGCAACTCTTGCTTCAGCCTCCCAAGTAGCTGGGATTGCAGGCATAAGCCACCATGCCTGGCTAATTTTTGTATTTTTAGTAGAGACGGGGTTTCACCATGTTGGCTGGGCTGGTCTCAAACTCCTGACCTCAAGTGATCCTCCCCACTCTGCCTCCCATAGTGCTGGAATTACAGGCATGAGCCACCATGCCCAACCTACCAAGTTTCTAAATAACAGTCCCATTGCCCTTTCTCCTGTCATCTAAGTGTCATTGTCACCAGATATTCTTCCCCACAGAATGTCTTCAACAGAAAAAAGTTCCCAAGGTTTTTACTCTACGCAAATCTAAATGAAGACATTTCTCTACTACAGACAAAGCAGTGTTTCAATGTCTTTAAATTTTATTTGCCCATAATTAGGAAATGGAAGAAATTAAATGTGGCCCTAAAAAGTTTCTGGTCTTACTCATCACATTGGTGAAACAGTTTCAACACATTTACAGCTCTTCAAACCACAATTAAAAAAAATAAAAAGCAAAAAAAACACCTAAGCACCTCCAATGAAAGGCACTCCTAAGCCGGGTGCGGTGGCTCTCACCTGAAATCCCAGTACTTTGGGAGGCTGAGACAGGTGGATACCTGAGCTCAGGAGTTTGAGACCAGCCTGGCCAACATGGTAAAACCTCATCTCTACTAAAAATACAAAATTAGCTGGACGTGGTAGCAGGCGCCTGTAATCACAGCTACTCGGGTGGCAGGAGAATTGCTTGAATCCAGGAGGCAGAGGTTGCAGTGAGCAGAGATCACACCATTGCACTCCAGCCTAGGCAACAGAGCGAAACTCCATCTCAAAAAAAAAAAAAAAGGGCGCTCCTAGAGAGAGCAGAAAAGGGCGCTCCTAGAGAGAGCAGAGACTTTTTTTTTTTTTTTTGAGACAAAGTTTCATTCTGTCACCCAGGCCAGGCTGGAGTGCAATGGCATGATTCCAGCTGACGCCTTCCCAGTTTCAAGCAATTCTCCTGTCTCAGCCTCCCAAGTAGTTGGGATTACAGGCATGTTCCACCACGGCCAGCTAATTTTTGCATTTTTAGTAGACATGGGGTTTTACCATGTTGGCCAGGCTTATCTTAAACTCCTGACCTCAAGCAATCTGCCCTCCTCAGCCTCCCAAAGTGCTGGGATTACAGGCGTGAGCCACCGCACCCAACCCAGAAAGCTTTATTTTACAGAGAAAATTAAACCTGCTTTCACCTTTCTGGATGTGTTGGAGATTTTAGCACTTGGTTGCCGACTACAGAAAACAGTGAAACTTAAACCACTGCCATCTCATACCAGAGACAGCAATTATAACCATGAGTAAACACAGGTGAGAACACCAATGGGGTACATCCAAGTCAGGTCACAGTACAGGACGCAAGCAACAGGGACCTGCCTGTTTAAACCTTCAGACTTTCCACAGCACCCTCAGCCTGCCTCACTTTCCTCTTCAATAAGTGAGATGCTACCAAGAGGAACGTCCCACGACAGAATAATAAAATTGTCTTCAAGAATCATTATAGCTCATCTAAGCAAATCTACATAGACAGCATGTGGCTTCAGGTGGTGTGGCTACAGTCACTAGCTCATCAAGGCAGCCTCTGCATTCTCTGCTGCTGATACGGGATGGTACAATTCATGGAAAAAGAAATGCAAGACATTCCCCATCCAATACACATTAACTACCTTTTTTTGTCTGGAGGGAAAAATGTACAAAAATCTCATGGACAAAAAAAAAAAAAAATTCCTAGCAGTTTTGTGTATGGCCTGGAGCTCTGCATTATTTGGTATGATCTATGTGACTTATGCAACATGATGACTTAATCCTGAGCTATTAAAGGCAGGTTCATTCATCAAGGACCAAAACATTCATGTTCATTCAGCATTCATGGGTCTGCTCTGCCAAAGAAGTTTCTTCACTCTTCATTGGTTCTACCAAGCATAAGCAAATCAAATGACTCACTGAGAGAACGTCATCAGCCAATAAAATAAGAAACTGCAGCCAGGCGCAGTGGCTCACACCTGTAATTCCAGCACTTTGGGAGGCTGAGGCGGGCAGATCACAAGGTCAGGAGATCGAGACCAGGTGAAACCCCGTCTCTACTAAACATACAAAAAATTAGCCGGGCGCAGTGGCAGATATCTGTAGTCCCAGCTACTAGGGAGGCTGAGGCAGGAGAATGGCGTGAACCCGGGAGGCAGAGCTTGCAGTGAGCCGAGATTGCGCCACTGCACTCCAGCCTGGGCAACAGAGCGAGACTCCGTCTCAAAAAAAATAAATAAATAAGAAACTGCCTGGGGTTTCAGGGCCTGGGGGCCCTGAATCAGCGTTAAAATTGACCTCTGGGACTAGTTTCTCCTGATACATAAAACTATAAAAAAGACTTAGGCACAGAACCTCAAGTCTGTTATACCAGGAAATTTTACACAAGTATTCCAGAAATCAACCATTCTGACCCGTTAGTGTATTCAATAAGATTGAAAATATTCAATAAAATCAGAACAAAACGTCTCATACAAGATTTTTGGGCAGGGCATGGTGTCTCACGCTTGTAATCCCAGCAATTTGGGAGGCCGAGGCAGGTGGATCATGAGGTCAAGCATTCGAGACCAGCTTGGCCAACATAGTGAAACCCCGTCTCTACTAGAAATACAAAAAATTAGCTGGGCATAGTGGTGGGTACCTGTAATCCCAGCTACTCAGGAGACTGAGGGAGGAGAATCACTTGAACCCGGGAGGCAGAGGTTGCAGTGAACCGAGATCGCGCCACTGCACTCCAGCTCGAGTGACAGTGTGAGACTCCGTCTCAAAAAAAAAAAAAAAAGAAAAGAAAAGAAAAAAAAGATTTCTGACTCAACACATTTTACAGTTTATTTAAATATTAGTCCTAACTCAAAGAAAAAAGTAACAAATGAGTCTGCTTTATTTAAAGACTGCAAGTGAGCAGAGGCCGGAAAAAGGGCAGAGCTCACCTGGCCAGTGTCTGTTGGCTGCTTCAGCAGGAAGTGTGCTGCCCTGGAACCTCCGAGCTCCACTCTTCCCACCAGTTCCACCAGGATAGTGATAGATGACAGAAGCTGAACACAATCCTTCCAGGGCAGCTGGGCATTAAGAAAACAAAAAACAAAAACCAGCATCATTAGGCAAGTCAGTGACCCATCATTAGCTCAAACTGCAGGGGCTAAGAATGATTTAAACAGGTAGATTATTTGGAAAAGCCAATTTTTCTCCCAAAACAGAGTTCAAACCTAAAGATCACTAGTTTTTTGCAAATGGGAACTTGCCACCTGTCTTTCCCATGCCCATGTCCAGGCAGGCAACACCGCTCTCACCACACTCAAGGTTTCCCTGCAGGGCTGAGTGCACATGTGAAACAGGCCAGCCTCTGTGTTCATCCATTCACATGGCCGGCATTCCTACACAGACTGTGTGGCAGACTGCGCCAGGTTCTGGAGCTACAGAGATGTATAACAGAAAGTGCTCTGGACTGAAAATATTTCACAGTAATAGCACCAAAGTAAGACCAGAATGCCTTTCCAGACCACGCGCCCCCTAGGCATCTGCTCCTTTTGAGGCTGTAGACCTCCCTCTTCCTCAAAAACAGCCATATCAACTCGCTACGCAGCCCGTTCTTCTCTCACGGGGTGACAACCTAACAATCTCCAGCTATGCCACATGCCTTATAAGGTGTGCCGCAGTATTCATCTCTATCAACTTTATCCATTAATTCAGTGGCGCTTAAACTTTTGGTCTAAAAACTCCTTGATGCTCTTCAAAATGAGGATCACAAAGAGCTTTTTTTGTGATATGGGTTACACCTGTAGATATTTACCATGTTGGAAAATAAAACTGAGAAAAGGATTTAAGTATTTATCTATTAATTCCTTTTAAAATAGGCCAGGCATGGTGGCTCATGCCAGTAATCCCAGCACTTTGGGAGGCCAAGGTGGGTGGATCACTTGAGGTCAGGAGTTTAAGACCAGCCTGGCCAACATGGTGAAACCCCAACTCTACTAAAAATACAAAAATTGGCTGGGCATGATAGCACACACCTGTAGCCCCAGCTACTCGGGAGGCTGAGGCAAGAGAATCTCTTGAACCTTGAGCTGAGATCATGCCATCTCACTCCAGCCTGGGCGACAGAGTGAGACTCTGTCTCAAAAAAATAAAAATAAAAATAAAAAATAAAATAATAAGCTTGTCATGTGTTAACATTTTTATGAAAAATAATTGTGTTCCAAAACAAAAATAAAATACTGGAGGAATGGCATTGTTTGACATGTTCATATATTTCTTTAATGTCAGAGTTAATACAAGTTAGCTGGATCTTCTTTTTTTTTTTTTTTTTTTTGAGGCAGAGTCTCGCTCTGTCGCCCGGACTGGAGTGCAGTGGCCGGATCTCAGCTCACTGCAAGCTCCGCCTCCCGGGTTTACGCCATTCTCCTGCTTCAGCCTCCGAGTAGCTGGACTACAGACGCCCGCCACCTCGCCCGGCTAGTTTTTGTATTTTTAGTAGAGACGGGGTTTCACCGTGTTAGCCAGGATGGTCTTGATCTCCTGACCTCATGATCCGCCCGTCTCAGCCTCCCAAAGTGCTGGGATTACAGGCTTGAGCCACCGCGCCCGGCCAAGTTAGCTGGATCTTCTATCGGCTTCTACATTCAGTCTGCTGTGATGTCAGGTATAAGTAGCTTCTGGACAACTCCACTGTCTACTTCTGAGAGGCTGAGCATGGAAGAGACCCATGGCACACAGCACCGTCCTTCTCTGTGTGCCCTTAAGGAGTCCTCCTGATCCAGTCCAGCGCCGCATGGGGAAGGCATATGGGCAGTACCAGTCTTTCTAGAGAAGCACCTGCTGCACAGGCCCTAGTCTCAGAGCCCACTGGGAGACGCATAGATTCTCCAATCAATACAATAAGGAGTACTTAGGGAGACAGCACTCTTTCAAGAAAACCAAGTAAAACTATGTCTTTCTCAGCCTGCTTAATCCTTTATCTGCTTCTCTTTTCTTTTCCATCCCTAATGCTCACTCCCTTTCTTTCCCCACTTTTATTTCTCTAGCCTATTTAAAAAACTAAATTTAAGTCCATTTTAAGTTTTGTTTTTGTTTTTTCTTAAGAGACAAAGTCTCACTCTTGCTCAGGATGGAGTGCAGTGGTGCGATCATGACTCACTGCAGCCTTGACCTCCTGAGCCCAAGCGATCCTCCTGCCTTAGCCTCACAAGTAGCTGGGATTACAGGCACAGACCACCAAGCCCAGCCAATGTTTTTTAATTAGTTTATTTATTTATTTATTTTTGTAGAAGTGAGGACTCCCTATGTTGCTCAGGCTGGTCTCCCCCCAGCTAATGTTTTTTAATTTTGTTTTGTAGAAGTGAGGTGAAATAAGGTTTTTTTATTTTTTATTTTTTGTAGAAGTGTTGGGATTACAGGCGTGAGCCACTGTGCCTGGCCATTTGAAGTATTTCTTATATTTGGCTGGGCACAGTGGTTCATGCCTGTAATCCCAGCACTTTGGGAGGCCAAGGCAGGCAGATCACCTGAGGTCAAGAGTTCAAGAGCAGCCCGGCCAACATAGCAAAACCCCATCTCTACTAAAAATACAAAAATTAGCCAGGTGTGGTAGTGCATGCCTGTAGTCCCAGCTACTCAGAAGGCTGACACAGGAGAATCACTTGAACCCAGGACACAGAGATTGCAGTGAGCCAAGATCATGCCACTGCACTCCAGCCTGGGCAACACAGCAAGACTCTGTCCCCAAGAAAGAAAGAATTTGTTGTATTTAATATGTTCTACAGCACCTCATTAAACTTCTGTTACAGAACTCATGTCACTACTTCATTCCGACTTGTATTATCGTAAGTGGTTGACAGGCGTCCTTGTTAAACTGTCAACTTCAACGAAAGAACCCCGCTTTAGTCCTTAGTCACACATTGTTCTTTTAACAAGCATTTAGGGAGCATCTGCAACATGTCAGGCAATGGACACAGCCAGTCCATCCTCCCAGGACCACCCCCAGGAGGCGCAGTCCCCAAAGGGTAGACCACACACAGACATCCAATTCCAGCACAAAGTGTCGGCAACATCTCAGGTAGAGCATCTGCTCTGCTGACTGCTGTGGGGGATCGGAGATGGCTGTGCTTTGAAGTAGGATTTCTTCTTGCCTTTCTTTTAACTTTTAAGATTGACATAGAGTTCACACACCATATAATTCACCCACTTAAAGTGTACAAGTCAGCAGTTTTTAGTACATTCACAACTGTGCAACCATCACCACTATCTGACTCTGGAACATTTTCATCACCCCAAAAAGAAACCTTATGCCCATTAACAGTCACTTCCCATTCCCCCTCTTCCCAGCCCCTAGAAACAGTCATCTACTTTCTGCTTCTATAGATTTGCCTATTCTAGCCACTTCATATAAATAGAACCATACAATCTGTGGCCTTTTTCATGCCTGGCTTCTCTCACTTAGCACAAAGTCGTCAAGGTTCATCCGTGCTGCAGTGGTATCACAATTCACTCCTTTTCATGGCTGAATAATATTCTGCTGTATGCCCATACCACATTTTGTTTATCCATTCATCATGGGACACATGGAGGAAGTTTTGAGAGATGAGTCTAAAAGGTGAAGATCATGGGGAATGGCATCCAAAGCAGAGGGCAAGTTATACTAAGAACAGAGAAAAAGGGATAGTGTGGGCAGGGCCTCCTTCAGAGGACACATGGCACAGCAGGAGGAGGGCAGCAGATATGGCAGGGAAGCACCCCAGTTTGCCTGTCATGGCAACCACCACAGGCTGGCTGCTTTTCCTCCCTCATCCCTCCTTTTTGGGGACTTTCTTTTTCCATTTCCTCTCATTTCTTTTATTTATTTATTTATTTATTTTCAGACAGAGTCTCGCTCTGTTGCCAGGCTGGAGTGCAGTGGTGCAACCTCGGCTCACTGCAACCTCTGCCTCCTCGTTCAAGCAATTCTGCTGCCTCAGCCTCCCGAGTAGCTGGGATTACAGGTGCCACCACCACACCCAGCTAATTTTTGTATTTTTAGTAGAGACGGGGTTTCACCATGTTGGCCAGGATGGTCTCAATCTCTTGACCTCATGTTCCACCCGCCTCAGCCTCCCAAAGTGCTGGGATTACAGGCATGAGCCACTACGCCCAGTCTCTCATTTTAAGTAACAGTTGAAACAATTACATATCAGATCATCTTCATCAGCTCATCTTACCTCCAAGCCACAGAAAGTCATTCACAGAACGCAGCAGCTCCACTGACATGTGGTAATGTACCAGGGAGTCCTGCAGCATCCCTGCCTGCAGGCACAGGTCCCCCACGTGCTTCCGCATGCGGCCTTGGCACCGCTTCTTGTAATGTCTAGAAAATAAATGAAAATATCTTTATTACTATACAACTCCCACCCAGAAAGCACTCTGACTAAGCACTATTCATTCTCTCATACTAAAATGCTAAGAAGGCAACTGTAGGCTGTATAATTTTAAGTCAGCAATAATCATTGCCAGTTATGTGACCGGAGTGGTCTTGACTTCAAAATGTACTCCAAGCAATTTTTTTAAAGGTGATAGGTACATAAGGACTTTTACCATGTATTTCACATAGGCAATGTTAGTTATTTTTCTTTTTAGATTTTCCAGTTGTAACATTAGCATAAGGAAGTTTATGTTCAGCTTTTTAAAAAAATCAACTATCTTCCACTTCTAACATCAAACTTATTATTATTTTATAAAGAGAGCTAGGCTGCGTCTTATTACCACCATTGGCTTTAGCAAATAAGACGTTTATCCTCACTATTTCAGGGCAAGGTTTAGGAAAGCGTTCAGAAGGCAGGGCCTGGGCTGCTCACTAACAGCTCTTTAAACACTGGCAACGATACGCTAGTAAATAATGCAAAGGCTTCTGAGTCCCTATCAACTCAGAAGCCAAAGCAAATGTACCAAAATATTCCTTTTATCATTTTTAAATACTTCTAATCTTTAAATGTTATATTTCTTAAGGCAGATGATTTTTTTAAAAGGAAAAACTGCAGCTGGATTAAACTTTCCCTCATCAAGAAAGCAATCTTATCAAGAATAAAACTCCTTTGGAAATCCAGAAGAATGTGAGTTTTAAGTAAATGAATGTACTGACACATCTCAGTATAATGTTAAATCTATCATGTCTAACTCTAATGAGTTCAACAACTCTTTGTTACTCTGGAATTTAGCTTTTCCATTCTACATATGTTTTGAAAAAGAAATAATGACGCGGTATCAAGCCTAATGCACTTGGGAGGCCGAGACGAGGGATCACTCAGGAATCGAGAACATCCTGGCTAACACGGGGAACCCCTCTCTACTAAAAAAATACAAAAAACTAGCCAGCTGCGCCTGTAGTCCCAGCTACTCGGAGGTGAGGCAGGAGAATAAACCCGGGAGGCGGAGCTTGCAGTGAGCGAGATCCGGCACTATAGCCCGGCGATAGAGCGAGACCCGTCTCAAAAAAAAAAAAAAAAAAAATAAAGATCATAATGTAAGGCAGATGCAGAAAGAAGAAGAAATGCCAGCCTTCTTGTCTCCTCCTGGTCACAAGGCAGTGTCAGGATGGCCCCTGCTAACAGACCCTCCCCATAAGAAATACAGCATCTGGCAGGGCGCAATGGCTCACACCTGTAATCCCAGCACTTTGGGAGGCCGAGGCGGGTGGATCACGAGGTCAGGAGACCGAGACCATGCTGGCTAACACGGTGAAACCCTGTCTCTACTAAAAATACAAAAAATTAGCCGGGTGTGATGGCAGGTGCCTGTAGTCCCAGCTACTCGTGAGGCTGAGGCAGGAGAATCACTTGAACCCGGGAGGTAGAGGTTGCAATGAGCCAAGATCACGCCACTGCACCCCAGCCTGGGGGACAGGGTGAGACCCCGTCTCAAAAAAAAAAAAAAAAAAGAAAAGAAAAGAAAGCATCTGAGCTGCTCCTCCCATCCCAACAGCAGTCACCTCAGCAGCCTCCACCTCGTCTCAACTCCCCACTCTGCACCCCCTTCCCCTTCATTGCTGCTATACACACACAGCCAGAGTGTCCTTCCCAAAGCACAAATTAGTCTGTGTCCCTCCTGCGCACTGCAAACATTTCACAGGATGCTCAATTCAGTCGTAGGGAGAGTCATGCAGTCCACAGCCGGCCCCTCCCACAGCTCTGACCTCCCTTCCTACCACTGTGCCCTTGCACTCCATAGGCAACCTTGCTGCAATGCTGAAGTCCCCCGACCTCAGGCTCCATCTGCCTCACAACTTCAACTCTCTTTTAGGCTCATCTCAATGACCAGTTTCTCAAAGAAGCCTTCCCTGACTCCAACCTCTGCACTTTGGGTTAAGTGTCCTTAATGTGTTTCTAGAACATTGTTACTTTTTTTTTTTTTTTTTTGAGACAAGGTCTTGTTCTGCTGCCCAGGCTGGAGCCCAGTGGCACAATCACAGCTCACTGCAACCTCCAACTCCTGGGCGCAAGAGATCCTCCCCACCTCAGCCTCCCCAGTAACTGGGGCCACAGGTGTGTACCACAACACCTGGCTAATCTGTTTTTATTTTTTGTAGAGATAGGGTCTCCTTATGTTGCTCAAGCTGGTCTTGAACTCCTGGGCTCAAGTGATCCTCTTGCTTCAGACTCCCAAAGAGCTAGGATTACAGGCATGAGTCACCGTGCCCAGCCAGCTCTTACTCTCAAAGGTAGACAGGGTTTTGCTCACTTCCTTGGTAGGTTATCCTGTTCCAAACGGGAAAAAATTCAGTATCCAAATGGACATTTTCCTCCACCAGTAACATAACTGTCAACTCTTAATACATGAATAAGTATTGAATATGCAATATGAATAAGTATATGAATATGCAAATACTACTGCATATTAGTTTAATACATTTTAAATTAGACTTAAAAGCAACAACAAAACTTTACTCTTAACCAATCAGAAAAAGCTTTGCTTTAAAACATCCTAAAGAAGTAAATTAGGCCAGGCATGGTGGCTCACACCTGTAATACCACCACTTTGCAAGGCCAAGGCAGGAGGATCACTTAAGGCTAGGACTTCGAGACAGCTGGGCAACAGAGCAAGACCATGTCTCTACAAAGGTTCAGGTGATCCTCCCACCTCAGCCTCCCCAGTAACTGGGACTACAGGCGCACAACTCCTTGCTCAGCTAATATTCATAGTTTTCGTAGAGACAGGGTCTCGCCATGTTGCCCAGGTTGGTCTGGAACTCCCGGGCCCAAGCAATCTACCTGCCTTGGCTCCCAAAGTGCTATATTTATAGGCGTCAGCCACTGTGCCCAGCCTACAAAAAGATTTTTTTAATTAGCTAGGTATGGTGGCTCCCACCTGTAGTCCCAGCTACTCAGGAGGTGGAGGCAGGAAGATCACTTGAGACCTGGAATTCGAGACTGCAGTGAGCCATGATTTTGCCACTGCTCTCTAATCTGGGCAACAGACCAGGATCCTGTCTCTTAAGAATAAGAAAGGAGTACATTATTACATCTTCACATGAACTTCACAAAAGTGTACACCTGCTGTAGCAAAATATAACCCACAAAATTTCCAAAATATTTTTCTAGTAGCATCTTCTAAATTAAATAAATAACTTGTTTTTAAAAGTGCAAACATTATGATAAACAATTTGTTTTGAAAACAGGACTTTTACAAAAATAAGTCATATAAATACTCTTATAGTTTTTCATATGAAAGTCATGATACAATAAAACCAAACAAATATTTTAAATTGTATAAAAACAAAATGAGCCAGGTGTGGCTCATGCCTGTAATCCCAGGTGGTGACTCATGCCTGTAATCCCAGGGACTCAAGAGACTGCCATGGGAGGCTCGCTGGAGGTCAGGAGTCAAAGACCAGCCTGAGCAACACAGGAAGACCCTGTCTGTATAAGAATTTTAAAAATTAGCCAGGCCTGCAGTTCCAGCTACTTAGGAGGCTGAGGCAGGAGGATCCCTTGAGCCCAAGAGTTTGGAGCTGCAGTGAGTTATCATTGTGCCACTGTGCTCCATCCGGGTGACAGAGCAAGACTCTGTTTCCAAAAAAAAAAAAAAAAGAGGCCAGGCGCAATGGCTCATGCCTGTAATCCCAGCACCTTGGGAGGCCGAGGTGTGCAGATCACCTGAGGTCGGGAGTTCAAGACCAACAGGGAGAAACCCCTCTCTACTAAAAATACAAAATTAGCTGGGCGTGGTGGAGCATGCCTGTAATCCCAGCTACTCAGGAGGCTGAGGCAGGAGAATCACTTGAACCCGGGCGCGGAGGTTGCAGTGAGCCAAGATCGCACCATTGCACTCCAGCCTGGGCAACAAGAGTGAAACTCCACCTCAAAAAAAAAAGAAACTGGAATTAAGAATTGACAGAAAAATCAATAAGAATCGGATAATCCCCTAATCCATAATTCTCTAAAAGCAAGAATTATGTATACCTATATAACAAACCTGCACATTCTGCACATGTATCCCAGAACTTAAAGTATAATTTTTTTAAAAAGTAAAAGAAAATTTTTTTTGGGCCGGGCGCGGTGGCTCAAGCCTGTAATCCCAGCACTTTGGGAGGCCGAGGCGGGCAGATCACGAGGTCAGGAGATTGAGACCATCCTGGCTAACGTGGTGAAACCCCGTCTCTACTAAAAAATATAAAAAACTAGCTGGGCGAGGTGGCAGGCGCCTGTAGTCCCAGCTACTCGGGAGGCTGAGGCAGGAGAATGGCATAAACCCGGGAGGTGGAGCTTGCAGTGAGCTGAGATCCGGCCACTGCACTCCAGCCCGGGCCACAGAGCGAAACTCCATCTCAAAAAAAAAAAAAAAAGAAAATTTTTTTAAATTTTAAAAAAAAGCAATAATTAAATTATAGGCAAAAAACTTGACAGTCTCGGCTGAAAAAGGGAGATGCATCCTTTCTGGCAGCTGCAAAAAACACCTATTACATAGCCTCAAACACTGTAACAGAAGGCACCCAAATTGTACTTCCTTTCTGCACGTAACACTAATTAAATTTAATCAAAGATATAGGCTGTATTATTCTCACGACTCTTAATCAGATTAAAGAAGAGAATGGGCCGGGGGCAGTGGCTCACGCCTGTAATCCCAGCACTTTGGGAGGCCGAGGCGGGCGGATCATGAGGTCAGGAGATGGAGACCATCCTGGCTGAGACCATCCTGGCTAACACGGTGAAACCCCGTCTCTACTAAACATACAAAAAATTAGTCGGGCGTGGTGGTGGGCACCTGTAGTCCCAGCTACTCGGGAGACTGAGGCAGGAGAATGGTGTGAACCCGGGAGGTGGAGCTTGTAGTGAGCTGAGATTGCACAACTGCACTTCAGCCTGGGCGACAGAGTGAGACTCTGTCTCCAAAAAAAAAAAAAAAGAAGAAAATGCTTAATATGTTTGTGATTCTGGTACTATTTATATGACTTATGGAAAACAAGAGCTTGGTATTCTAGTCCAAAAAACAATTTATCTGCAAAGAAATTTCTATATTCAAATCCAAAGAAAAGCTAAAGCTGCCCAACAACAACAGTTTTCAATTAAAATCCAAAGGAACCTGGATAAAGAGAATGTCTTTTGCACGGTCGGGGATGGTATTACATAGTTTAAGAAGTCCTTGGGCCTGGTGAGGCGGTTCACGCCTGTAATCCCAGCACTATGAGAGGCCGAGGCAGGTGGATCACGAGGTGAAGAGATCAAGGCCATCGTGGCCAACATGGTGAAACCCTGTCTCTACTAAAAATACAAGAATTAGCTGGGCATGGTGGGGTGCACCTGTAGTTCCAGCTACTCGGGAGGCTGAGGCAGAAGAATCACTTGAACCCGGGAGGCAGAGCTTGCAGTGAGCTGAGATGGCACCACTGTACTCTGGCCTGGCAATGGAGTGAGACTCCATCCCCCCACCCCAAAAAAAGGGCCACGCGTGGTGACTCATGCCTGTAATCCCAGCACTTTGGGAGGCCAAGGTGGGCTGATCACGAAGTCAGGAGATCCAGACCATCCTGGCTAACATGGTGAAACCCCATCTCTACTAAAAAATACAAAAAATTAGCTGGGCATAGTGGCGAGTGTCTGTAGTCCCAGCTAATGGAGAGGCTGAGGCAGGAGAATGGCATGAATCCAGGAGGCGGAGCTTGCAGTGAGCCAAGATCACACCACTGCACTCCAGCCTGGGCAACAGAGGGAGATTCTGTCTCAAAAAAAAAAAAAAAAAAAAAAAAAAAAAAAAAGTCTTTGTATACTTAAATAATGGCTACAGCCCATAATTTGCACTACAATATTTTTGGGTGGGGAGCCTTTTGACTACATGCCTGATGTAAATACAATAAGAATACTAAAAGGTGCTCACATGGTAGAATTAAAGCGCCAAAGCAGACAACCTTAAGATGCGAGAGCAGCCAGGCGCAGTGGCTCACGTCTGAAATCTCAGCAGTTTGGGAAGCCGAGGCAGGCAGATCACCTGAGGTCAGGAGTTCAAGAGCAACCTAGTCAACATGGTAAAATCACGTCTCTACTAAAAATACAAAATGAGCCAGGCATGGTGGCGCACTCCTATAATCCCAGCTACTCAGGAGGCTGAGGCAGGAGAATTGCTTGAATCTGGGAGGTGGAAGTTGCAGTGAGCCGAGATCGCACCACTGCACTCCAGACTGGGCGACAAGAGTGAGACTCCAGGCCGGGGCACGGTGGCTCAAGCCTGTAATCCCAGCACTTTGGGAGGCCGAGACAGGCGGATCACGAGGTCAAGAGATCAAGACCATCCTGGCTAACACGGTGAAACCCCGTCTCTACTAAAAATACAAAAAAAAAAAAAAATAGCCGGGCGAGGTGGCGTGTGCCTGTAGTCCCAGCTACTCCGGAGGCTGAGGCAGGAGAATGGCGTAAACCCGGGAGGCGGAGCTTGCAGTGAGCTGAGATCCGGCCACTGCGCTCCAGCCTGGGCGACAGAGGGAGACTCCGTCTCAAAAAAAAAAAAAAAAAGAGTGAGACTCCATATAAAAAATAAAAATAAAAATTAACTGAGTGCCGTGGCACACACCTGTAATCCCAGCTACTCAAAGGCTGGACGCACAAGAACGGCTTCAGTCTCAAAGGCGGAGGTTGCAGTGAACCAAGATCGCGCCACTGCACTCCAGCCTGGGCAACAGAGACAGACTCCGTCTCAAAAAAAATAAAAATAAAAAAATAAAAAATGCAAGAGAGCTCTAAACAGAAAGTAAAAAAAAGAAAAGAAAAGAAAAAAAGAAAAAAAAGAAATGCAACATTTTATACTCAGTTTTAGATGCTTTATGGACCATTAACTGATACTGTATCTTGCCTAATGAAAAACTGAAAACAAATTGTTAGTGTTGATTTCTTCCATCTGAATGTTTTTATGTTAAAGTTTGAATATTAAAACATCACTCGATAAAGAAAGAGCAAGAAGCCAGCCATGGTGGTTCATACCTGTAATTCCTGCATGGATTACACAGCATGCCTGTAATCCTAGGCAAATTGCTTGAGCTCAGGAATTCGAGACCAGCCTGAGCAACACGGTTAAACTCCGTCTTCATGAAAACATACAAAAAATTTAACCAGGTGTGGTGATGCATGCCTGTAGTCCCAGCTACTTGGGAGGCTGAGGTGCGAGGATCACTTGAGCCCAGGAGGCAGAGGTTGCAGTGAGCTGAGATCATGCCAATGCCCTCCAGCCTGGGCAACAGAGCCAGACTCCATCTCAAAAACAAAAAAGAGAGAGAACTGAAAAGTTCTCATTAAAAGTTCAGAACTGTCTACATTTTATTTTGCATATGTGCATTATTTGCAACTACATCAACGTAAAAGCAAAATGAAAAACCTATCTCCCTGGGATGTAAAACACTTTGACGCTACCTAACTATCAAAGAAGTCAGAGCTTTGTGAAATAAATCTGCAGCACTTAAGCAAGAGAAGTTCTTTTGACAATTTTTCTGAAAGGCTCAGAAACTGATTTACTTTAGTCTTCCAAGTATAAGAGGAAGGCAGCATAATTAGGAGAGAGAACATGCATTTATTTAAAGTCTGAAGGACCTGAGTTTGAATCCTGCTGTTTCATTACTAGCTGGGTGATGCTGGACTCATTATTTAACCCCTCTGAGAATGCTTCCTCTCAGCAAATTGGGCTTCCTCTCAGCAAATTTTACCATCTGCTTCAGGTGGCATCAGTGCAACATAAATGAAATAGGTAGGTGGGTGGCTAACTGGTGTCTGATGTATAGTCACATTCGTTTCCCCTCTTCTCCCCTTTTAAACTTGTATTACTCCCATAGTCAGGTTTAAGCCTCTGATGATAGGCTGTCTTATTTGTCCTCATATCCACTCAGCATAGTGCCTTACACTTAGAAGTGTCAAAGAAGAACTGCCTCCAGCCGGGCGCAGTGGCTCACTCCTATAATCCTAGCACTTTGGGAGGCCAAGGCAGGTGGACTGTCTGAGCTCAGAAGTTCAAGACCAGCCTGGGCAACATGGTGAAACCCCATCTCTACTAAACAAAATATAAAAATTAGCCAGGCATGGTGGCACACACCTGTAGTCCCAGCTACTCAGGAGGGAGGCAGGAGAACTACTGGAATCTGGGAGGCAGAGGTTGCAGTGAGCTGAGAACATGCCACTGCCCTGCAGCCTGGGCAACAGAGTGAGACTCTGTCTAAAAAAAAAAAAAGAACTGCTTCCTCGATAGTAACTAGTAATGTTCATAAGAGGGTTTTGTTTTTTGTTTTTTATCTTTTGTTAAAAAGAGCTATTCCAGAACTATCCAACAGTCCCTCCCCCAACTCCCCAGCGCCTCTCTCCTCAAGATGCCCTTCCTGATCTGCCCTTTTGGGTCCATGGGAAAGACAGTCTGTTCAGCTGGGACTCCATCCTGCTGCCAGGACAGAGGAGGTGAAGGGCAAATCTGGCCACATCATTCCCTTCAGATTTCTTTAGTAGCAGCCCCACTCCCAGCACCTTTAGAAGAAGTGACAGCTGCACCTAAAACCCCAAACTCCGTGGAATAACATAGAAAACCCCAGCCAGGAGCGGTGGCTCACGCCTGTAATCTCAACACTTTGGGAGGCTGAAGCAGGCGGATCACCTGAGGTCAGGCATTCAAGACCAGCCTAGCCAACATGGTGAGACCCCCATCTCTACTAAAAACACAAAATAAGTGGGGCGTGGTTGCAGATGCCTGTAATCCTAGCTACTCAGGAGGCAAGGCTGGAGAATCACTGGAATCAGGGAGGCGGAGGTTGCAGTGAGCTGAGATAGTACCACTGCATTCCAGCCTGGGCAACAAGAGTGAAACTCCAATCTCAAAAAAAAAAAAAAAAAAGGATCTGGGCTGTCCTCCAGTCTCCTGGTCATGGCAAGCACCCAGGGGTCAGCCCAGGGCCTTCCTCCTGCCTCCATCTGCATTCTCCCTTGCTCTTGCTCAGCTCATCCACATTCACGATTTTCAACACAGGCTACATACGGCCAACAACCATGTGGCTCTCTAGTCCCCCTCCTGCCCCTGAGCTCCAGACTCACATCCGATTGCCTCTTTAATGTCTCCGCTTGAATGCCCAACGGGCATCTCAAAAAACACTTCCCCCATGGCCTCCCAGTTTTCCCCATGGTAAGAAACAGCCCACCGGGTGCCGTGTTGTTTGAGTCACACTCTCAAGACAGATTTCTCCCTTCTGTCCATCATCTTTTCCCCATCTCTGTCTCCAAAGTATATCATAGCTTGGTGCCCCAGCACCTAGCATAGCACACCACAAGCTTCCCATAAATGTGTGATGAGTCACCTCGGGAGGGCACCTGCTAATCAGGGAGGTCTCTCCTGGCACAGGTCACTTAGGAAAGGCACTGTCTCTCACACAGGAGGTGGAGAGGACAGCCCAGAACAAGGACTCAAGACTCTCCTGTGGTCTGAACTCTGAATGGCCTGCAGTCCAGGAGAGTACCTGGGTTATGAACTCAGAGACTCGGCTGCCAGGAGAGCGGGGAGGAGGGAGCCCAGGCCAGGCTGTCCCCATCGATCCTGGGAGCCAGTGGCGGCAGGAAAGGCCCACAGCCTGGGATAAACCAGCCACCACCGGATCCCTGCCCTGCATTTTCCAAGCTGGACAGCTACGACTTCCTGTACTTAACACATTCATGTCTCTTCTGTTCCGCCACCCTAGAATGTGATGAAATCTTTCAGAAAGCCCAGCCTGTCTCAGCTGGGACAAAGAAACGAAGAATGAAAAGTGTTGGTACTTGGACCAGACCATTAAGGAAGAAACAAGGCCCCTGGGCAGTGAGGTGGTGGCAGCAGGTCACAGAGTGAGAACCTTGCCCTGAGAGGGATGAAACCACAGGGGACTAGGCCAGCCAAAGAGTGTCCCGCAGGGCTGCCCTTGGTGTTGGAGGCTCTAGATCAGTAATGCACACAAATGATGTGCCACCAGTGAGGGACAATAGCGTCAACAAATGCAGACACAGGCTTGGCGCTGTAGCTCATGCCTGTAATCCCAGCACTCTGAGAGGCCAAGGCAGGCGGATCACTTGAGGTCAGGAGTTCAAGACCAGCCTGGCCAACATGGTGAAACCTGTCTCTACTAAAAATACAAAAAATAGCCTGGCGTGGTGGCATGTGCCTGTAATCCCAGCTACTTGAGAGGCTGAAGCAGGAGAATCGCTTCAACTCAGAAGGCAGAGTTTGCAGTGAGCCAAGATCGTGTCACTGCACTCCAGCCTGGGTGAGGGAGTAAGACTCTGTCTCAAAAAAAAAAAAAAAAAGGCAGACACAGCTATGTCTTACCTATATGAGGTTAAATGGAAAATCTTGGGCAGGTAAGAGCCTGTACAATAGCTACAGGTGAACTGCCTCTCTGGTTCTGAATGCTCATTGGCAGAAGCAAAAAGGAAATAGTGGTCACTTATACAGGGCCTTGTGTCTACAAGATCCAAGTGAACTAGAAGGCCATATTTCCCTGACACTTAAACAAATTGCCCCTGAGCCCTCATAAGGGGCGCAAAAGACTGGGGTGAGTTTTTTTGTTTTTTATTTTGAGATGGAGTTTCGCTCTTGTCGCCCAGGCTAGAGTGCAATGGCATGAGCTCGGCTCACTGCAACTTCTGCCTCCCGGATTCAAGTAATTCTCCTGCCTCAGCCTCTCGAGTAAGCTGGGATTACAGGCACATGCCACCACACGCGGCTAATTTTTTTATTTTTGGTACAGACAGGTTTCACCATGTTGGCCAGGCTGATCTCGAACTCCTGACCTCAGGGGATCCACCCGCCTCGGCCTTCCAAAGTGTTGGAATTACAGGTGTGAGCCACCGCGCCCAGCTTGATGTGGGTTTTAGAATGGCCTATGTCTCCTTTATGGTGGAAAGTCGCTGAGGTGAAGGAAACGAGAAATGGCATGCTCAAGGCAGAAGCAAAAGAAAAGACGGGCAGCCGCGCCCTCCCGCAGCTCCCCTGGCCACTAGCACACTCCAGCGCCAGCGCTCCTTGCCTTCATGCACGGCCCACAGCCACAGACGGGAATTACATGCCAGAAAACATTCGCTCAGAAGCCCAGGATCAAGCAGTTAAGCTATCCCAGGAAAACCCCCTACAGCTGCCTAAATCAATTAGCAATTCACGTCCTCAAAACAAACACACAAAAGAATAAAGGTTCCTGTGTCACTAAATGCTACAGACTGAACAAGGTCCCCCAGAGCAAGTATTTTAGCAAACACCAAACGCCAATGGGTTACGTGCTAAAAAAAAAAAAAAAAAAAAGCTAAAATTAAAAAACATATTTTTAAAAAAATGAAAAGACTATCCAGTTACCATAAGATTTAGGCAGCAGTGTTTGTTTTTTAAAGCAGTGAAGGCTATGAGAAGGCAGCACAGAGGGAAATCTAGCGATTTTTAATGCAACATGTTCACAGCCTACCTTTTCACACCCAATAACACACTCACAGGGCAGTATGACAGAAAAAAAGAAAAAGAAAAGAAAGAGGAACAAGCAAAAATTAGAAACATATAAGAACAGAAATAATTTTGATAGCTACAACACTACACGGACAAGAACGGGCCATGGGTTTTTGTGAGGGGCACGTGTGAGCTTGAGAGTAAATTACAGCTGCACCTCATGTCCCAGGGAAGTCCAGGACCTGAAGGGAGAATGATCTGTCAGGGGCCTATCAGCATGGTCAGTGTGTCAAACCATAACTGGACTTACATCTGGACATTTCCTGTTGAGCTACCAAATACTATCCCGTTCCAGGTTGGACACTTTCTCACTCCCACCAAGAGTTGCAGGGGAGAGCAAGGCTCTGTTCCTGCACCAAATCATTCCTTCAAAAATTAGAGAATCGGCCAGGCAAGGTGGCTCACGCCTGTAATCCCAGCACTGTGGGAGGCTGAGGCAGGCGGATCACTTGAGGTCAGGAGTTCAAGACCAGCCTGGCCAACATGGTGAAACCCTGTCTCTACTAAAAATACAAACATTAGCCAAGTGTGGTGGCGCACGCCTGTAATCCCAGCTACTCAGGAGGCTGAGGCACGAAGAATCGTTTGAGCCCAGGAGGCGGAGGTTGCAGTGAGCCGAGACGGCGCCACTGCACTCCAGCCTGAGTGACAGAGCAAGACGACATCTCCAAAAAAAAAAAATTGGAGAACCATGGAGAAACAAAAGCAACAACAGGTTACCCATTACGAGAGGAGGATGTATTTTATTTGAGTTCACTGGTGTCATGATCTCACTGAACTTCAAATGCTAACTGACATCTAATTGCGGTTGTCCCACTATAGTGAGCAAGCAGCTGTATTTGCCACTGTATTTTCAGTGCCTGGAGCCATGCCTGGCATATGAAGGCTCTCAACGAACACTTGTCAGTCATTATCCACCACGTGTGATGCACTGCATAGCAGCACACTCCCATTCCTCCTGCGGGGTTGTGAGCACAGATTTCAAAAGGCAAAAAAGACCTGGCATTCGAAGGTGGATCTGCAACCTCACCGCCGAGAAGTGGGTGACTGAAAAATGTCACTGGTGCCCATGTGGCAAAGGAAGAAGGCATGAGTCAAGGGGTCAGAGCGGGGTTCCTCATCCATGCTGCCTGTGAGCTTCAACCCTTCACCCCTTCTCTGTAAAGCAGGGGCAGGCCACTCCCTGCCAACCTCGCAGGTGGCCGCCAAGCTGTGCATAGCATAGAGCAACACCTTATCAGGGATGACTCCCACAGGTGCCTGCTGGCTGGACAGCAGTGTGCGCTCTTCAAGAGGCACAGGAGGCGCAGCAGAAGGCAACGAGGTGAGGTAGAAAGGCCCTGGGTCTCAGAGACAGACCTGGAGCTTGTGTCAGCTCTGCTGCTCGGTGGCTGCCCAGGTCTCTAAACCTTGCTGCCTCAGCCCCACATCAGCCAGCACAGCAACCCGGCGGAGATCACAGGGCTGCCGTGAGGATTCAATACAGAGCAGGTCTACGGCATGCCTTTCCCTTTCCTGAAGCCAAATATACACATTTGGGTGAAGAAGTGAAAATTCCTTCCTTCCAGACCCTGCAAAGCACCACAGGCAGGTGTGACTGAGGCTATTCTATGCTTCCAACTCTGAGGGCTGGACTTAGACTACTGTGTCTCAATGCTCTGATCATTTCTCCTCATACTTACCAACAACCAGAAGGACACCGTTTGACCTTAGAGAAATTTTAGAAACATACTGAGCACCTACTTTGCAGCAGGCACTGTGGTGGCATGCACATGACATCACTGAATCCTCACCTGTGGCTCATCAGCCAATCCTACACAGGAGGAGGGAGAGCCCTGTCCAAGCCAGGAGGCCAGTGACTGACACAGTGACACATCACTTTCCCTGGCAAATGGGGACGCCCTCTTGGCAAACAGTTGCTGCCTAGGCTTGCATCTCATCCAGCTCTGCAGAACAGCCACCATGGCAAGACAGAGCAGCGAGCAGAGAGTGGAAGGAAGTGGCAAGGAAGAGCTCATCTGAAATTCTGATTTGAAATAAAGTTTTAGACTTAACAACAGGCAAGATGGGAAGCCGACCTTTTCCTGCTCTATCCAACACTCCTTGGACACAGAGAGAACAGACATACTTTTCATTTGTATAAGGTAGCTGTTTAGGAGCTGCCAGGTGGTATTTCTGGCATCCAATACCTGTGCTTGGCTGCTCTGTAAGTGAGGAATTCGACACTGTGGCCATCAGGAGAGAAAAGGTAGCCACATACGCAGGGTGCACAGCCTGGCAATCAGGAGACATGGGCTCTACTTCTAGCTCAGCTAGGACCTAGCCCTTACCTCTCCACATTCACCCTCTCATCTGTGAACCAAAGGGACGAGACTGAATAAGTGTTCAAACTGTGCTCTAGCACAGTGCTGTCCAACAGAAATAAAACGCAAGCCACATACGTAAATTTCAGTTTCTAGTTGCCACATTTTTAAAAGTAAAAATGAAACAGTTGATACTGATTTTTAAAATATAGTTTATTTAACCTAAGATAGGTAAAATACTATCATTTCAACACATAATCTATATAAAACATATTAGCAAGAAAGTTGGCCAGGCACGGAGGTTCACACCTGTAATCCCAGCACTTTGGGAGGCCAAGGCAGGCGGATCACTTGCGGCCAGGAGTTCAAGACCAGCCTGGCCAATGTGGCAAGATCCTATCTCTATTAAATATACAAAACTTAGCCAGGCACGGTGGCACATGCCTGTAGTCCCAGCTACTTGGGAGGCTGAGGCATGAGAATCACTTGAACCCGGGAGGTGGAGGTTGCACTGATCCAAGATCACACCACTGCACTCCAGCCTGAGAGACAGGCTGTCTCAAAAAAAAAAATTAGCAAGAAAGTTTATTTTTGCAGAAGTAAGTCTCAAAATCTGGCATGGGTTTTATTCACAGCCCATCTCAACTCAAACTAGCCTCGTGTCTAGTGTTCAAAAGCCACAACTGGCTGTGGCTACTGTATGGGACGGAGCTCCAGGAGTCCCACAAGTGGAGCCCCACTAATAAAAAGGGGAGTGTACATGACAACTCTAAAAGACTCCCCCAAACCAAAGGCTGTCTCTGTCTTTAAAAGTCACTGGTTTTTGTTTGGTTTTTTAGCAGCACTCAAACAGATTCTGACAGAAAGTCATTAGTTTTAAAAACCAATGGACAACACCTTTCTACTCCTTGCTGCAATAAAATTCTGCCATGCGCTTTCCCTTTCTGATGTAGGGAAGCCAAGGGGCCTGGGTCTCTAGGTAAACTTACCTGCTGTCTATGTCCAGTCCTACAAAATCCTTTTTCTCAAACGGGACACAGAGAAGGGGGATCTTATCCCCAGACTTGTCTGTGGCTCTGTCCAGACGCTTGGACTCCAGCACAATGAAGAGTGACTCGATGAAGTCCTCGATTCTCTTCTCCACTGTCTGGCAGTCCTCATAGTTGGGGTAGAAGGCCACGTCGGTGCGCGGCTGCTCCACGATCTCCCCCTGCAGCCCGAAGACAAAGAGCCGGGAGTCATACAGCGTGGAGCCGTAGATCTCCTTCTGCACGTGGAACTTCTCAAAGGTCTGCGGCCAGTCCTTGGCCGAGAAGCAGTCTGTGATGGTGATGAGGCCCACGACTTTGCGGTGGGTCTGGAAGTCACCCCACTCGTTGTTCTCAGGTGGATAGTGGTGCCTGTAGCGGATGTAGAGGACCCGCTGGGAGTCCCGCACGCTGATCTGACTCACAGAGCAAATCCTCTTATAGATCCTGAAGAAGTTCTCCTCGGAGACGATGCCCACAGGCTGGACCACCACGAGCAGCGTCTGGTGGTCCTCAGCACACTGCATGTAGTCAGGGACGCTCATTTTGAAGTCCCTGTTCAGAGAGAAGAAATGAGGCTGTGAGACGCAGAGTCCTGAGAGCTGACAGCCCACTCTGGGAGGCAGTGACTCTGACCTTCACTAGCCACAGGCAGGGGAAGCCCCAAGGAAAGCCATAGCGTCAACAGGTCTTAGGGCTCCACACGTGGCTATCACAGCTCTGATCACAATGCGGTAACTGTTGACCTTCAGTCCCTCGGCCTCAGCTTGGAGCTTCTGCAGAAACGGGGCTGTTTCTTGTCTTTCTATTCCCACTACCTAACCAGGAGTAGTAAGAGTCAGTGCTCAAAAATATCTGTTGAGTGAATGAATAAACACGTGTGTCATTGCTCCCCCATCCCCTCAACAGGATATTAAGAAAAATCCACCATGCAGTCAGATCTGGATTTGAATTCTGGGCTCCCTGGAACTCCTCAGCTACAAAATAGTGGTGATAATAGAACTTGTCTTGGCCGGGCACGGTGGCTCACACCTGTAATCCTAATACTTTGGAAGGCCAAGGCTGGCGGATCACGTGAGGTCAGGAATTTGAGACCAGCCTGGCTAACATGGTGAAACCCCACCTGTACTAAAAATACAAAACTTAGCCGGGCGTGGTGGCACGTACCTATAACCCCAGCTACCCGGGAGGCTGAGGCAGGAAAACTGCTGGAACCTAGGAGGTGGAAGCTGCAGTGGGCTGAGATCGTGCCACTGCACTCCAGCCTGGGTGACAGAGTGAGACTCCATCTCAAAAAAAAAAAAAAAAACAAGGTGGGGCACAGTGACTCATGCCTGTAATCCCAGCACTCTGGGAGGCCGAGGCGGGCAGATCACGAGGTCAGGAGAGATGGAGACCATCCTGGCTAACATGGTGAAACCTTGTCTCTACTAAAAATACAAAAAAATTAGCTGGGTGTGGTGGCGGGTGCCTGTAGTCCCAGCTACTTGGGAGGCTGAGGCAAGAGAATGACATGAACCCAGGAGGCAGAGCTTGCAGTGAGCCGAGATCCCGCCACTGCACTCCAGCCTGGGCAACAGAGCCAGACTCCATCTCAAAAAAAAAAAAGAATTAAAAGAAAAAGAACTTACCTTATAAAACTCTATTTAGATTGAGGAGGTTGCGAATGTAAAGGACCTAGCATTGTGCCTAACATAAAAGGAGAGATTACACAAATATACCACTGCTCCTTTATAAACGGGAGAGCTGCCATAACCTCTCTGAGCCAATTTTGTCGGATATAAAAAGAAAACGTTATTACCTGATTCCCCAGAGCTGGGGAAAAATTAAATTAGATGACCCACATGAAAGAATCTGGCTCATAGGAGATCCTCAATACATGTTTGTTGAAGGAATTAGTGAACAAACAAACAATGGACAATCGAATGAATGCTGGTCCCAGCCCACAGCTGGTCAGGATGGAAACCCCACTGCCTGGAAGTCAGGGCTGATATTCAACTCCCAGCTCTACACGCACGACCTGGGTGACCTGGAGCAAGCCTGTGCACCTCCCTGAACCCCAGTTCCATCGTGAATAAAAATGAGGATAGTAACACATACCTCAAGGTGTCAGCAAGTCAACATTCTGGTTGTGATAACGTACCGTGGTTTTATAAGATGGCACCACGGGGGGAAAATGGGCAAAAGGTATATAGGATCTCTCGGTATTATTTCTGACAAATGCACATGGAGCTACAACTACTATAGTCTCAAATAAAACGTCTAATTTTTTTAAAGGTGAGGGAGATTAAATGAGCTCTCTGTATACACACCTCCAATGTCCCCATCAGCGGGCTCACACTTCCTCAGGGTATTTGCCCATGGTCCCCCTGGCCAGAGGCAGCTGTACTATGAGCTAATGGGGTTCAGCTTTAGGCCCCTTCCATGGCCGTCTATCTAATTTTGCTTTTTTTTTTTTTAGACGGAGTCTCACTCTGTCGCCCGAGCTAGAGTGCAGTGGTGTGATCTCGGCTCACTGCAAGTTCCGCCTCCCAGGTTCACGCCATTCTCCTGCCTCAGCCTCCCAAGGAGCTGGGACTACAGGTGCCCGCCACCACGCCTGGCTAATTTTTTGTATTTTTAGTAGAGACAGCGTTTCACTGAGTTAGCCAGGATGGTCTCAATCTCTTGACCTTCTGATCTACCCGCCTCAGCTTCCCAAAGTGCTGGGATTACAGGCGTGAGCCACTGCACCTGACTAATTTTGCATTTTTAATTTTGTTTTCTTTTTCTTAAATAGGAAGCCCAAAACTGCATGACCTTCAGGTCACCAAAGCCTGACTGCAGAGATCATGGCAGTAACCCTCCCAGGTGAGACACTAAGATTAAAATGACATAGCCACAAGACCTCTGTGAAATTCTAATGGCAAGCCTCTCACCCTGCACTGAGAGGAGGACTGCGTGTTGGGGGCTATCCCATTCTGAATATGCAGATCCCACAATGGACTATACACAGCAACTCCACCACTACAAACTTCAAAAATGCACATGGATAGGGGAGTATGGACAAAATTATATTTAAAGAAAAGGAAACCCTAGCCTCCCAACATGTCTTGTTTCTGCCCAGGATCTAAATGGTTCACAAGTATATTCTACGTGTATGACTCGGCCCAAGTCCCCGACTCCAGTGCTCATGCTCTTAAGGACGATGCCCCACTCTCTCCTGCCCTTTCCCCACAATGATTCCCTAAAGAGTCTTTTCTGCACACAAAAACCACCTTGGAAAGAACCAAAATCAAATCATCTTCCAACAAAGAGGCATAACACCCCTCGGAGGACATATCAAAATACTGAGCAGGGGAGACTGGAGAGGTCATGTTTCTCAAAAGCAGGCATGGGTTTAACAGAAGTAGAGAAACACTGAAGCCTTCATTCTACAGAGAAGGAGAGTGCGGCCCACCGCAGATGAAGAAAGGGCCGTATTTTAAAAGTATCATCTCGGCCAGACATGGTGGCTCACACCTGTAATTTGGGAGGCGGAGGTGGGAGGATCACTTGAGGTCAGGAGTTCAAGACCAGCCTGGTCAACATGGCAAAACCCGGTCTCTACTAAAAATACAAAAATTAGCCAGGAGTGGTGGCACACACCTGTAGTCCCAGCTACTCCGGAGGCTGAGGCAGGAGAATTGCTTGAACTCAGGAAGTGGAGGAGGCAGTGAGTCAAGATCACACCATTGCACTCCAGCCTGGGCAACAGAGTGAGACTCCATCTCAAAAAAATAAATAAATAAAAATAATTTAAAAATAAAAAGTGGCCGGGCGCGGTGGCTCAAGCCTGTAATCTCAGCACTTTGGGAGGCCGAGACGGGCAGATCACGAGGTCAGGAGATGGAGACCATCCTGGCTAACACGGTGAAACCCCGTCTCTACTAAAAAAAATACAAAAAAAAAAAAAAAAAAAAACTAGCCGGGCGAGGTGGCGGACGCCTGTAGTCCCAGCTACTCGGAGCTGAGGCAGGAGAATGGCGTAAACCCGGGAGGCGGAGCTTGCAGTGAGCTGAGATCCGGCCACTGCACTCCAGCCTGGGCGACAGAGCGAGACTCCATCTCAAAAAAAAATAAAAATAAAAATAAAAAGTATTGTCTCATCTAAAAAGCAGCATAATCAGCCAGGTGCGGTGGCTCACATCTGTAATCCCAGCACTTTGGGAGGTCGAGGCAGGCAGATCACTTGAGGTCAGGAGTTGGAGACCAGCCTGACCAACATGGAAAAACCCTGTCTCTAATAAAAATACAAAAAAATTAGCCAGGCGTGGGGGTGCATGCCTGTAATCCCAGTTACTCAGGAGGCTGAGGGAGGAGAATCGCTTGAACCCAGGAGGTGGGGGTTGCAGTGAGCTGAGATCGTGCCACTGCACTCCAGCCTGGGCGATAAGAGACTCCCTCTCAAAAAATAAAAAAATAAAAAAATAAAAACACCTGACCTCACACCTGTGATCTCAGCACTTTGGGAGGCCAATTCGAGTGGACTGCCTGAGGACGTCAGGAGTTTGAGACCAGCCTGGCCAACATGGCAAAACCCTTTCTCTACTAAAAATACAAAAATTAGCCAGGCATGGTGACATACACCTGTAATTCCAGCTACTTGGGAGGCTGAGGCACAGGAATCGCTTGAACCCAGGGAGGAGGAGGTTACCGTGAACTGAGATCACACTACTGCACTCCAGCCTGAGTGATAGAATAAGACTCTTAACAAAAAAAAAAGACGCCAGCTACTGAGCCAGTTCTGGTATCTGAGACTAAGCTAATACAGGTATTAAAACAGCAAAAATACATATCTTCAACTTGGTAGTTCCTCCATAGAGCTACCATAAAACCAGCAATCCAAGAGATCTGAAAACATGTGTCCACACCAAAAACTTGTACAGGAATGTACATAGCAGCATTATTCCTCTTTTCTTGAGACGGAGTTTTGCTCTGTCACCCAGGCTGGAGTGCAGTGGCAGGATTTCAGCTCACCTCAACCTCCACCTCCCAGGTTCAAGCCATTCTCATGCCTCAGCCTCCTGGGAAGCTGGGACTAGAGGCGTGAGCCCGTCATTTTTGTATTTTTAGTGGAGATGGGGTTTCGCCATGTTGTCCAGGATGGTCTTGAACTCATGACCTCAGGTGATCCACCTGCCTCAGCCTCTCAAAGTGCTGGGATTACAGGCACAGCATTATTCTTGTTTTTTTCTCACTCTGTCGCCAGGCTGGAGTACAGTGGTGCAATCTCGGCTCACTGCAAACTCCACCTCCCAGGTTCAAGGGATTCTACTGCTTCAGCCTCCTGAGTAGCTGGGACTACAGGCGCCCGCCACCACGCCCGGCTAATTTTTGTATTTTTAGTAGAGAGGGTGTTTCACCATGTTGGCCAGGATGGTCTCGATCTCTTGACCTCGTGATCCACCGCCTTGGCCTCCCAAAGTGCTGGCATTACAGGCGTGAGCCACCACGCCCGGCCAGGCCCGCGTTATTCTTTATAGCTAAGGAGTGAAAACAACACAAATGTCCATCAACTGCCTGATACACAAAATGTTAAATCCATACAATGGGATATTATTCAGCCACAAAAGGAACAAAGTGTTGATGTAGGCCACAACATGAAAACCTTCTGAAAGCATTGTGCTGAGTGAAAGAAGCCAAATACACAAGGTCACATGTTGTATGATTCCATTAATATTAAATGCCCTGAATATGCAAATCTATATATATCGAAAGTAAATTGGTGGCTGCCAGGGACTGTGGGAGGGGAAATGAGGAGTGACTGCTAATGGGTATGGAGGTTCTCTCTGGGGTGATGAAAATGTTCTGGAATGGCAATGGTTACACAAGTGTGAATATATTAAAAATCACTGGGCCGGGCGCGGTGGCTCAAGCCTGTAATCCCAGCACTTTGGGAGGCCGAGACGGGCGGATCACGAGGTCAGGAGATCGAGATCATCCCGGCTAACACGGTGAAACCCCGTCTCTACTAAAAAAAATACAAAAATCTAGCCGGGCGAGGTGGCGGGCGCCTGTAGTCCCAGCTACTCGGGAGGCTGAGGCAGGAGAATGGCGTGAACCGGGAGGTGGAGCTTGCAGTGAGCTGAGATCCGGCCACTGCACTCCAGCCCGGGCGACAGAGCGAGACTCTGTCTCAAAAAAAAAAAAAAAAAAAAAAAAAATCACTGAATTGGCCGGGCTCGGTGGCTCACGCCTGTAATCCCAAAACTTTGGGAGGCCAAGGCGAGTGGATCACGAGGTCAGGAGTTCGCGATCAGCCTGGCCAACATGGTGAAACCCCGTCTCTACTAAAAATACAAAAAAAAATTAGCCGAGCATGGTGGCATGAACCTGTAATCCCAGCTACTTGGGAGGCTGAGGCAGGAGAATCGCTTGAACCCGGGAGGCGGAGGTTGCAGTGAGCTGAGATCGCGCCATTGCACTCCAGCCCCGACGACAGTGAGAGACTCTGTCTCAAAAAAAAAAAAAAAGTCACTGAATTGTACACTTCAAAGCAGTGGATTTTATGGCAGGTAATCGAGGCTCAATGAAGCTGTTATTTTTGACACACTAGATTTCTGAAACATTCATTGTTTACATGTTTCCAGACAACTATTTTTCCCTCTACACTACTGGTCTTGCACACAATTAAAAAAAAAAAAAACGAACAAACACACACAACAAAACCTAGCCAGATCTGTAGGACAGCAATGTTCCTGGGCCTCCAATATCATTCATCCGATGCTGTTTCATGTTAACAAATAAAGATGTCATAGGTAGCTATGACTACCTTAGAAACACTGGACAGTCACGAGTTTAAACTAGGGCGGTGGGGGATGGAAGGGAAGTGACTCCCCCATACCTTCCTCCTGGGCCTTGCTGCCAACGTTTTAATTCCTCTCTCTATAAAAACATTTGCAGACAGACAATGCATCCTAACACGGGAAAACTTTCGGTTAACAGACATTCACGTTGGGAAGGTCCGTAGGGGTGGAGGGGCGTGGGGTGGGCTGACAGGGAGAAGACCACAGGCCAGCAGGCTGATTTCCTCTCCCCACGCTTCCCTGGGATAAGTTGGAGTTGACAGCGCGCTTATCCCACAGAGTACCGCCTGATGCCGCCCAGCTAGATCGGAGGCACTTTGAATCCACGAGATGAGAGGGAAAGGGCTAGAGGAGAAGCCTGGGATCGCAGGGCGGGGAAAGCGCCGGGGGCGTGGGCTGTGCAGGTCCCCAGGCCCCAGCCGCGTGTCCCAGACCCCGCGGGCTCCAGGGGGCGTAGCCAGGCCCAGGGGCGGGGGGCTCCGGCGTCGCGGACGGCCCGGGAGGGGAAGTCAGGCGGAGACAGCTCGGAGGCGCAGAGGGGAAGGGGACCCCGCCGCAGGCTCGGGACAGCAGAGCCGGCCCGGGCAGCAGGTGTGGGCCGGGTCCCGGACAGGTGTCCGCCGGGTCTTCAGCGGGTGTGGACACGGCCTTGGACAGGTGTAAGCAGAGCGCCAACAGGACCCAGGGCGCCTTCAGCAGGTGCAAGCTGAACCCCGGCCAGGCAGCGGACCCGGACAGGTGTGGCGGGCTCGGCCCGGACAGGTGAGGACCGGGCGAGCCCCTCCGCGGGACGCGCCGACTCCGCGGCCAGCCGCGCAGCCAGCCCTCCCCGCAGCCGGCCCGAATTGCCTGACCGGGAGCCCCCCCGCTTTGCACTTACACAGCCGGTGGCCCCGGGCCCGGAGCGGGAACCCACGACCTGGCGGGCAGCGGGACCGAGCAGCCTCTGCGGCCACTTCCCCGGCTCCGGGCTGGCGCTTCCGACTAGCGGCCGAGCCGGCGCTGCTCCTGCGCCTGCGCGGAGGCCGGGCCCGGGCACGGGCCCGCGATCCGTCCCGGGTTTTGCAAGAGATGCGAGGGAAGCCAGGGGGCAGGAGCGAGGGAGAAAGGAGGGAGGAGGAGCTAGGGAGAGAAGAGGGGACAGGGGGATGGAAGGGACAGGGGGAGGGAGGAGGAGGGGAACGGGAGGAGGAGGGAGAGAAAAAGAAGAGGTGAAAGAAGAAGGGAGGCGGAGCGAGGGAGACAAGCAGGGACAAGGAGGAAGGGGACAGAGGGAGGGAGGAGGACGAGGAGGAGGAGGGGTGAAAGAAGGAGAGAGGGGTAGCGAGAGAGAATGGGGACAGGGAGGGAGGGGACAGGGAGAGGGAGGAGGAGGAGAGAGGGAGGAGGATGGAGAGAAAAAGGAGGGGAGAAAGGAGGGAGGAGGAGGAGGAGGGAAGGAGGGAAATGGAGGGAGGAGGGAGATGGAGGGAGGAGGCAGAGGGGGACGGGGCAAGAGAGCGGAGACTGGGAGGAAAGTTTCTGCATCTGGGGCAGCGCAGCTGGAAGGAGGCCCAGTCCTGTCTCCGCCGCTTACCAGTCCCTCAGGGCGCGCAGCTCAAACTTCACTTCCTCTGTGAAGCTCTGGGGTGGAGGCCCCGCGGAAGCCCACTGTGGATACCCCCGGCACCCCCCCCATGACCCCCACGGTCGTGACCCCCCCTTTTCAGGTTGGGTGACCGTGGCGCGAGCGGCCTGGGAGCGCCTCTAGAATCGCAGGGCCCAGGAGGCGCATAAGGTGCGAGCCCCAGTCTGGGTCGGCTGCCCTCCGTGTGGCGCGCGGTCTTGATCCCCAGCTGGCACCATGGCACTCCCGACTTTGAGGGCCCCAACAATCTATCCACATAAAAGGTTCCAAAGAGGCGACAGGGTTTAGGACAGCTGTCGTTAGTTCAGTGCCAAGGCGCCAAGCTTGCTAAGTGCGGGCAGAAGCCATTTAAGGATTTAAAACCCTCTGGGTTCCAAAACAATAAAATAAAGCTGGAGATGGGGGAGGCTTACAGACTTAAGATGCCCAGCACATGAATTAACAGTGGCATCCTCAGGGAAGATGGAAAACAGAGAGCCGTTCTCCGTTTTGTATGTTTAATGTTCTGTTTGAATCTTTTAACATGTACACGTATTTCTTTTTCAATTAAAAAATCCTGACCAGGCGCAGTGGCTCACGCCTGTAATCCCAACACTTTGGGAGGCCCAGGCGGGTGGATCACTTGAGGTTAGGAGTTCCAGGCCAGCCTGGCCAACATGGTGAAACCTGTCTCTACTAAAAATACAAAATTAGCCAGACATGGTGGCGCGCGCCTGTAATCCCAGCTACTCGGCAGGCTGAGGCAGGAGAATCGCGTGAACCTGGGAAACAGAGGTTGCGGTCAGCTGAGATCACGCCATTGCTCCAGCCTGGGCAATAAGAGCAAAACTCTATCTCAAAACAACAACAACTGAAAAGGGCCGGGAGTGGTGATTCACGCCTGTAATCTCAGCACTTTGGGAGGCCAAGGCAGCTGGATCACCTGAGGTCAGGAGTTCAAGACCAGTCCGGGCAACATGGTGAAACCCCGTCTCCATTAAAAATACAAAGTTAGTTGGGCATGGTGGTAGGAGCCTGTAATCCCAGCTACTGGGGAGTCTGAGGCAGGAAAATCGCTTGAACCCGGGAAGCAGGGGCTGCAGTAAACTGAGATCGTGCCACTGCACTTCAGCCTGGGCGACAGAGAGACTCTGTTTCAAAAAAAAAAAAAAAAATCTTAAAAGGAAAAATAAAGAGGACAGGAGTGGTTCTCTCAGCACATACAGCAGCAAAGGAGAAATGGTCTGAACCAGCGCTTTTCCTTTCAGCCAGCAGGCACTTACCCACTCTGGGCTGTGTGACCAGGGCTGTTTTATTATTCACATGTTTTATAAAAGAAGATTCTATCCCTCATCCCTGCTCAGGGCTACTGGAAAACCAATTGAGTTTTTATTGAATTATTTTCTACAGAGTCAGAATGAGTTATAAATAACACACATCTTCAAGGCAACACAAATAGAGCTGATTTCCAGCATGCCAGACAGCCAGGAAGTTTTCAGCAGAGGTGCCCAGGGGCTGAGGAAGAGTGTCTCCCTGACAACACAAAAGCTGCCCAATGTGGCTGCCCCATAGTGTTACCACTGCATGGAGGACGTGCAGTGGCTCACAGCTGTAATCCCAGTACTTTGGGAGGCCGAAGCAGATGGATCGCCTGAGCCCAGGAGTTTAAGGCCAGCCTGGGCAACACAGGGAAAGTCTGTCTCTTAGAAAAAATACCTACATTAACTGGGCAGGATGGCACAAACCTGTAGTCACAGCTACTCAGGAGACTGAGGCAAGAGGATCGCTTAAGTCCAGCCAGGTCGAGGCTGCAGTAAGCTATGATCACTCCAGCCTGGGAGAGACAGCAAAACCCTGTCTCAAAAAAAAGTTAAAAAAAATTTTTTTTAATGAATAAATAAACAAAAGAGTGTATGGGGTTAACAGAGAATACAGAAAAGATACATTTCAAAGGCCACCACTAATGGAGGTCTGAGTGCAGAAACTAGGCTCCAAGCTTACCTCCTAAGATCCAGGCGAGGGAGCTATTTCTAGTGCTGAGGTCCAGAAAGGATACCCTACTTGGCTGGGGTCACACAAGTGGCTGGTGCTCTTTAGGGATTCAAATCCAGAGCTGTCAGACCCCACAGACTGTCCTCTTTCCGTAGGTCTTTTCTTATTCTGTCTATAAGTGGATAAGGCAAGCAACTTGGAAAGCAAGATTGAAAGCTGGCAAAAGGAAACATTGCTTATTTGCAATGTACACACTTCAATCAATTTATGTTGTTGTCTCAGCAAATCTGTGGGGGAAGGACTTTCTAGCTCACAGGCCATGGAGGGAAGAAATAACTATATTTATTTAGCACAACTAAGAACCAGCTACTTGGTTAGACCGTCACAACTCTTCCTTCGAAATAACACAGTGATGGTAACTACCATTTACGAAACTTTTTTTTCGAGACAGAGTCTTGCTCTGTGGCCCAGGCTGAAGCGCAGTGGTGCGATCTTGGCTCACTGTAACCTCTTCCTCCTGGGCTCAAGCCGACCTCCCACCTCAGCCTCCCATCATGCCCGGCTAATTTTTGTCATTTTTTTTTTGTAGAAGCAGGGTTTCCCTACGTTGCTCAGGCTGGTCTGGAACTCCTGAGCTCAAGTGATCAGCCCGCCTCGGCCTCCCAAAGTGCTGGAATTACAGGCGTGAGCCACTGTACCCGGCCTCATTTATGGAAGTCTTATCTGGCAGGCAATGTGCAATGTGCTTGGCATAAGTATCTCATATCCTCACAATAATCGTATAAGGAGGAAACTCGGATTCAACCTCAAGATAAGCACCAAAGCTCATTTTAAACCTCACTGCCCTCTGCAAGGTAACTATACAAATGCTCCTCGATTTGTGATGGCTTGCTTTCTGATGAACCCATCGCAAAGTTGAAAAATCGTATGTCGAGCCACCCTAAGCTGGGGACGCCTGCACCATGCTTTCGGAGGTGAATGTAAAGTGGGAAAAGGGGCTCAGTGATTGAGCAGCTAGCCAGGATTCCACGCCAGGCCTTTCCATGTTTAACAGCTGCTTTCAGAGGTGTGGAAGCCTCCGGGAGGGTCCCTGGGGTAAGACGGGCTGAGCGTCGCCGCCTTCTGCAAGGACACCCGCCTTGAGAGAAGAGAAAAGGTGCAAAGGAAGAAAGGCGGGGACGCCGCAGTGTCAGTGGAAGCGGGGGCTCCTTAAGGACAGGGGCTGTGTTTGACTCGGCTCTGAATCCCCAGAGCCTACACAAGCTCTGACACAGCATACACTCAGTAAACATGGAGTGAATCAGTTCATTCAATGAATGAACGAATGAATGAACGAATGAATGAAACGCCAGAGCCCGCCACAGGGGTCTGCTTCCGCTCCACGCCCGGGCCTCTCACTGGCCAATCAACATGGTGGCTCTATGCCCTGCCCCCTGATGCCGCGCCCATCACTCGCCCCTCTGGATTCCCTTCGGTTGCGTGGAAATCCTGGAGCAGTGGATTTCCCAGAGGCTCCTCCGGTAGCAGTGCGCATGCTCCAGGGCCGGTAGCTGAAGCATCATTTTCCCGCGGCGCCTAAGGGACGGATTGGAAAGCAATTAGCTTAGGGGACGGAAGCCAAGCTCCACCTGCCTGACGCCCGGCTCTTCTCGCAGAACCGAAGGTTCATTTTGGACCGCCCTTCCCCAGTACCACACCCACCCCGACGTTGGTCCCAATCGGAACCTATCCTAAACAGGGCTGAAAAGAAGAGGGGAGCGACCGGAAGTGACGCACGAGCGCCAGCGGAACAGCAGAGGCCCAGTGCCTGTTGCCCTGGAAACCGAGCCCTTGGCTTGCATCCTGCGTGGGTCACAGCTCCGGCTGACTACGCCCCGCGCGCGGCCCCGAGGCCCTGAGGCCCAGGGCGGGGACCAAAAGCCGCGCGCTTGTGACGGTGTCTCTGCAGGGCACGCTATGGGGCGGAGAGGAAATTTAGGGCCTGCCTTTTGTACATTAGGTTAGTCAGCCCAGAAATATGTATTCAACCCCAGGCGCGTGCCTGGCATTGTGGAAGGCAACACGTGGGGAGACTTGTGACTGGCCCAGATGTCATCCCCCAGCCCAGTGGTCATTCCTCCCTGGAAGTCCTTACCCATCTCACCTGCTCATTCTTCAACCCCCAGTTTCCCGACCTCTCTTTTTCCTCAAGCCACGCCGTTCCACGCTTTCTTGTCTTTTCTGTGGTGTTCCTTAAGTCTAGAATATTCTCCACCTAGCACAATCCTGCTCCTCCCCTGACATTCTGCTGAATTGCACTCTTCAGCCTTCCTAGATGTCCTGGATGGAGAAAGATGGTCCCCCAAGTCCTGGATGGAGAAAGACAGTCCTCCAAGTCCTGGATGGAGAAGGATGTCCCCCAATTCCTGAGTGGAAAAGGATGCCCCCCAAGTCCTGGATGGAGAAGGATGCCCCCTAGTTACTGGATGGAGAAAGATGTCCCTGAAGTCAAGGATGGAGAAGGATGCTCCCCAATTCCTGAATGAAAAAGATGCCCCCTAGTTCTACATGGAGAAGGATAACCTCCAGTACTGGATGAAGCAGGATGCCCCCCAAGTCCTATATGGAGAAGGACAAACCCCAGTCCTGGATGGAGAAGGATGCCCCCCATGTCCAGATGAAGAAGAATTTCCCTCACTCCTGAATGGAATTGGATCCCCTTCAAGTCCTGGGTGGATAAGACACCTCCCAAGTCCAGTGTGGAGAAGGACATCCCTCAGGTCCTAGATGGAGAAAGGATGCCCCCTAGGTCCTGGGTGGAGAAAGGTGTTCCCCAAGTCCTGATTGGAGAAGAGGGCTCTGGGGACCACATGGGCTAGGATGCCCCTTTTTCAGCCTCCCCATTCATACTTATCCTGACCTGTTAGTAGAACAAAGAGATTTGGAGGAAGAAACATGGGACTAAACTTTACTCAGAATGTTTTCCTTTTCATCAACATTTTATAGATTCTAAGTTTTATTTGATAAAAATAAGTGAAATGTATGACATAAACACAATGTAACAACCGATTAGACCTATTTTTCCAGATCTGAGTCCTGGCTGCGGACACTACTGGTCATTCTACTTTTCTGTATTTGTAAACCTTCTCAAAATTAAAGATAAAAGAGTTTATTGCTAATAACATGTATAAAAAGACATTGAATAAAATGTGACTCTTTAAAAATTATTTTATTCTATGGGCTTCTTTTGAAGAGTTATGGTGTACTAAAATTACTAGTGGATCTTTATTACAAACTCACTAGTAAAAATACACAATGGGAAAATATACAAATTTGTTATGAATTAGTGTTGCATGAGTATTAATCAAAACTTTAAAACCAAAATACATGGACATAAGAATGAATTATTCGACTTAATTATCCACTGACTTTAAAATCTAATTGCTAAATTTACTTTTTGCCCATTTCACCTCCTTCAAATCTCCAAGTAACTCTTCATTTTTCTCTCCTGTCAATACTTTATACTCCCTTATTTTTTTTTCAATTTCCTGATTTTTTGAAAAACTCTAGGGGAGTTGTGTTTTGCTTGTGTTAGAACAACGTCATTACACCAACCCATTAGGCAACTAGACCCTCACCAAGGTGAGCACTAGGAGACTTCAGACCATGGAGCCTCTCCTGATTTTTGACTCAGGCTACCTGGCAACTGTGTTTAAATTGTGAATTGTTTAATGTTTTAGATCCCCTAGAGATAAAGAAGCATTTTAATAACCATCAATTTAAAATGCAATGGGACACTGGATGACTGACATTTCTTGCAGTTTCTGTGCTGCGGCCTTAT